>NC_056726.1:415935016-416135016 GCF_019279795.1 Protopterus annectens | reverse complement strand
GGGTTGGTAGTTAGACAGATCACTGGTGTTGCCAGCTTTGTGTAGGGGAGTAATGATAGAGTTTTTCCAGAGTTGTGGGACATAGGACTCAGTGGTAGGTCAATTTATGAGAATGCTAATAGGGAGAGCTATAGAGTCTGCTGCAAATTTTAGGCATTCTGCTGGAAAGCTGTCTGCAGAGGGGGAGCCAGGCTTTAATTCTGAAAGCAATTTGTGTACTAGAGAGGTAGGTACAGGTTGCAAATTAAAAGGAGGAATGGATGGGATATTGTTTGAGTTGCAAATATTGTGGGGAGAGTTTGGATTTGTGTGATGGAGAGTAGTTATTGTTGTTACTGTATAAGTTGGTTCTGTTAATGGCTTGAGAAGAGAAATCATTCACAAGTTTTGGATAGTTTCAATAAAGTGAGAATTGAAAGCTTGGGCAGTACCTTGTGGGTCTTTGTCAGTTAAAGGAGAGGAGTTGTACTGGGTACCAGGATTAAGAAGAGAGGAGACAGACTTCCAGAACATTTTGGGGCTATTCTGTTGCACTGAAAGCTTAGTGGAGAAATAGCTACTGACTACCTGTATTTTGGCAGTGTTGCATAGTTGCTTATATTTAAGTTGATTTTGTGGGGGGTTATTTCTGAGCCATTCTTTCCATGCTTTATCCCTAGTGATAAGTAGCTGTTTAGTTTGTTTAGTTTACCAAGGGGTGTGATTACACTTAGTTTGTTTGATACATATAGGGATAAGACTGTTAAGAGTATCAAGATAGAGTTTGTTGAAGTAGTTGACTGCTTCATCTAATGGTAGACTTTTGATAGGGTACCAGTAGAGGGATTTTTAGAGTATCTAGAAAAGTTTGTGGGTTGAAATGGGTGAGATTACTGGTTGAACACAGGGTATGTAGTTTGTCTGTTTTTGTATTGGTTCTGTGTATAGGCTGGTAAATGGTCACTGAAAGTATTTGGAAAGGTACCTGAGCTGGAGTAGTTTTGTGGATGTGAGACTAGTATCCAGTCTAGGGTTGACTCAGTCTGTTTATTTACTATGCATGTGGGGTCAGAGATGAGTTGTGTAAATTTATATAAATTTATGCTATTTTGTGGGGAGTGGGGGATAAGAGTTTGCCAGTTTATATTCATATCACCTAGAATGATAGTTTCATTTGATATATTGAGAGTTGTCCAGGACAGTAGATCTTCCAGGGTAGATCTTCTAGGGTTGGTATATTCTCACCTGGGGGATATAAAGTATGGCAATACATACCCCAGGGTTCAGTAACCTCTGCACAGTGTGCAGGAATAGTGCAAGAGCTGCTGCACGCAATATGGCCGACGAGCGATCCAGAAATGAGCTCCCGGGATGTGCACAAGCGCTCCAACAGTATTCCTGCATGGACACAGCTCCTGTATGCTAATTATCCCCATTTGCAGGTGAAAACTATGCAAATGAGGTGAATTAGCAATCCAGGAAGCAGGCAGGCATCTGTGCAGGAATAGTGTAACCTGCAGAAATGTATTTGGCTACCAACCGAATACATTTCTGCAAATTATAAAACAGAGGCATGACAGCTCCAAAGAAAGCATGTATTCAATGTAGTAGGCATGCCAATGGCCATATAGATGGCCACTGGCATGGTAAATAGTTGCAAAATTATAAAAAAATTATAAAATAGCTTTTATTTTTGTTTTGGCCGATTTCAGCCGTTTAAGCATAGGGCAGCGGTGTGCAAACGGAATCGGCCCAAAAATAAAAAAAAGCTGGAAGTAAGCTTTTAAACCAAAATCAGCATTCTGCCATAATAGTCAATGGCATGCAGAAGACAACAATACCATTGAATAGTTGTTGCTAAGGAGGAAGGCTGAGTGTCAGTGTTGTAACCATGCATTAGCAGTCAGTTTTATGCAAATGAAGGGATTGATACTGAACCACAGATTTTCCCTCAGTGTTAGCTAGCACCCAACCGTGTAAGTGCAGCAACATCATGGTGCAAGCCTAAGAGGCAGATGACCTCATAAGGAGGAGTGTCATGCATGCTGTAAGCTTATTGGAGCTCTGTGACTCGTGTTTGCCCTGAGCTAAGCACAGCTAAAGAAGGATTTGTGTCTGAGGCTGCCTAGCAGTGTTTACATTGCCTGAATGGGTGTTCACTTAGCGCACTGAGTTTAAAAAAAAAAAAAAAAAAAAAAAAACAGGAAATAGCAGCTCTGTTCACATCTGAGCACTGGGTATGAACGGCGCATCTTGGCGCTTAAACGGGAAGGCAATGGGAAGGGAAAACAACAGTAGGAAAGCAATCAATGAGAACTAGCATAGCTGGCAGGTGAAATGTATCAGAATCAGCCAATTACACAGGCAGCAGCCCAGCCAAGCCCAGCACACTACTATAAGCTATACAAATACCTTTCACTCTGGTTTTTCACACAAACTCTATACCACCGGTGTACACAGACGGGGAACTTTTACCAGACAAAACTAACAAAATGATAGGGGCTGCTGTCACTCTCATACCTCAATATGTGGAAGAGGCTGAGGGTGGTGAGGATGAGAATGCTGATGACCAACCCAGAGTGAGGAGAAGGAGAAGAGTGTACAGACCCAGGGTAACCTAGCAGGGGCTACATGAGCTGGAAATAGTGGAGCGCTATAGAGTGGACAAGGACATCCTACAGCAAATTGTTGAGCTGTGCCAGCCATACCTCACACACAGAACCAACAGAGGGGAACCCATCCCAGTGGATACCAAGGTATGTGTAGGCTTAACAATGGTAGCCACGGGTACCTTCCAAAGGCCAAGTGGGGATATCATGGGGATCTCACAGGCATCAGCATCCAGGATACTCCACCAGTTCCTGGATGCCATGTCAGCACATGCCAGTGAACACATATATTTCCTCAACACCCGTGAGGCATTGACCTGCAATATGCATCTCTTCCACCAAATAGCAGAATACCCTGAGGTAGTGGGTGCTATAGAGTGCACCCACATACACATCAAAGCACCACCTGGTGAGCGGGGTAGGGTCTACATAAACTACAAGGGCTTCCCCTCCATCAACTGTCAGGTTGTGTGCAATGCCCAGGGCATTATAATGAATGTGTGTGCTGGCAGCCCTGGAAGCTATCACAATTTCCACATCTGGCATATGACTCAGCTGTACCAGAAATTTGCAAGTGAGGACATCCCATATGGTCACCTAGTGGGGGATGCTGGTTATGCACTGGAGCTGTGGCTCATGATACCCATCAGAAATGCACACACACCTGAACAAGAACTCCATAATGAGGCACATGCACAAACGAGAATCATAATAGAGAGTGTGTTTGGGATGCTCAAGTCACGGTTCCGGTGCTTGCATATATCCGGTGGAGCCTTGCAGTACTCTCCAGCTACATATATACAAAATTTCATTGTATGTGGCATGCTACACAATATGATCCTGCAGAAACAGCTGCAGCAGGAACAGCACAGGGCAGGGCCACACAGCCCCCCACCATTGCCAAGGCCAGCAGAGGCACAGAGTGACTTGGAGGAACAACCTGAGCCTGCCCATGTAGGCAGAAGGAGGCGTGTCCAGTATCCTCAGGCTTTGGCAAAGAGGCAACACATAGCACATACACTGACATGGTAGGAACCCAGGGAATTACACCTCTCTCTGACTCTGGCATACAGTAAAAGGGATGCCAAACATGGCACTACCTGTGCTGTACCATGTATAGGGAGTGTACTATGTGCATCAGACATAGTCAGCCCTCCAGCAACATCCTCAGTACTGGCACAGCCACAATTAATTCACTCTTCCTGTCAATTGCTGAATGAAGTAGTATGTTCTGCTAGTTGTAGCTATGGTATGGATGTGAGCATGCAAGGGAATTGGGTGGCTGAATGCTGATTTGGCATGGTGGTATATTGCTCTGACTGTAGTGCACAAGGTCCTGGGTTCAAGACTTGGCAGTGAAATGCATGGTGGTAACACAACATTTTATTCTAGCAGCTTTCCAAAATTATACAAGCAATGTTTAAAACGTATCCCTGGTTTCTGGCCTTGGGGGTTGGGAGGTTGGCCTAATGGTTAAGGTGTTTGCCTTACAAGCACAAAGTGGTTTGATTCTCACAGGGGATAATTGGCTAGGCTTAAAATGGCTCACAAGGGCAGTTAGCCTAGTACTAATCTATGAACCTATGAACCTATGGCAGCAGATAGTGGACACCTATATGGGCAGCATGGAATGCATATGGTGTCAACAAAGTAGTCAGTACTAGGCAAGGTGACAAATCCCACTGCAGTACATGTGGTGGCCCAAATGTGTGTCCATAGGACACCCACATGCATGTCAGTGAGGTTCACATACCCAACAACAGCCTCAGCCAGCAGGACAGGTGTAGATGACCATAAAGAAAGGCTGTGCTAAGGCCTCCAGTTAATGCCAATGAATAACAGCCCCCCTCCAGACCAACACAGACAGACTACAACAGGTCAGGCAATTGTATGTTAGGGTATGAAGTCTGTAACTGAAATGTAGGTCAATAAAACCTAAGATCTGTACTCTACTGATATGACTCTAGTCTGCATGATAGGTCAGAATACAAAACAAAATGGAAGCAAACAGAGTACCTGAAATACCAGTACAGTCATAGCAAATGTTTACAGTTGTCAGGTGTGCCCCCCCCCCACAATCCTATGTAGAAATGCAGTAACATGTACACGTGGGGTTAATAACAGTGGAACACAGATTACCTGAGGTGGCCCAATTTACAGGATAAATTGTTGCATGTGTACAATATGCAGGGCTCTGTTTGTTAGGTTGTTGTGTGTTGTACATTGTGTGGAAGTGGTCAGCATGTAGGCATGGAGGGTTGTGTCCCGGTGGTCTATGGCCACTACTGTTGATGACAGGGCCATGTTCTGACAACTGCAGTGCCAACCACAATGTATCCCAGCAAGACTCAATTCAGCATTCATCCATACTCATTGTTCAGATGTCAATATCTGTCACCATCTGAAAGATGGACATGCTATGAATGTGGGCCCATACATACACACAGCACACAGGTGAAAATACCCTAGAAATGGTACAGAAAATGCAACTGTCAACTTCACACACCTTTGGAATTATGCATACAGATTAGCAGCACATTAGTTGGCTGTGTAGTATGGAATACTGATGTAGTCTGGACAATCAGTAGCAGACCACAAAATGCACACTTATGAAGTAATGAGAGACTACCTGTGTCCCTGCACAAGGAAGTAAAAAGGGGAATGTCCCAGGTATATCTGTGAGTCAGCTGCAAGAAGCTTCCATATCACACATGCACTCAGCTCACCCACCATCAGCCACAGGTTTATCACAGGTCATATCCTTGCTGTTGAGAATGAGTACAGTATGACCCCCACTTCTGTATGGTAATTCCCACAGAATGCAGCATCCTGAAGAGGTGTCCTATGCAGGTGTGCCCTCCCTAGCTGTAAGCGGCACCCTGCCGGCATCCAGACCAATGGATTAATATGGACAGGAACTATTGCCATTAACAACTCACACACGTACCCTGTCACCCCAGGGGAATCCAGTGGCTCGTAGCCTGGGACTGTAGGAGTGACAGAATGCACTGGCCTGCTACAGATGGCCTGCATCACTATGAAATGCCCTACAGTCCTCTGTCAAAGGCCTGTGCCTCACCCGTATGGCAATGTATGTTATCTCATGGGGTCCCAAATAACAACATAACACAGTCCACAGACAGAAATGCAAGGCCATGTTGACAAATCCCAGTAGCATGCCCACCATGTCCTACTGCATGAACTGTGGACCAACCCCTAAATAATGCTGGGATGAAGGGACAACTATAGGGATACTTCGCAGATATCACTTGCATAATGTTAAGACAAGAATAGAATAACAGAGTGGGGGATTGTAGAAGCATGGACATCATGCAGTGTTTGAAGTCTGAAACTCTGATGTGTGCCCATACTTCCCCTGCCTGCAAACCCAGTAATGGGTGGCTACAAACCTGCTCGTAAACCACAATGTGAAGGGAAACTGACCAGTTATATGAGCCCTGCCTCTGGGTAACCTGGGTGAATCTGTACAGCTGAGAGGTATGGCCACAGCAGGATATGGCCATTCTGTTATGTCGATAGATGGACAAGCAGGGGATCCTTAACCACCACCGTACCAAGGTGCTGGACCATTTAAACAGATCAATCAGCAGGTATCTGCAGTTACCCCCTCCAGAATGGCATGAGTGTGCAAGAATATGTAGGCTGCAGACCACAATACTGGACACAGCTTCATTCATTTTATATTTCCCAGGAAATAACTGTGAGCAAATAAGTATATCTGTTGGTAGTTGATGACATAATACATCACAGTGTAAAACAGTACATGTCTGAATGTCTCTGTTAACACCAACCATGTAACACAAGAAGCACAGACAGCAATAGTTACAGTATCCCACTATCTGTTGCCCATTGTGACTCCATATTGTCAACCTATCAAATGATATCCTGCAGAAACAGGTTTCTAGCTGTATGTGTAGAACACAAAATCCTGCACTGGAGTACAACCTACCTGGAATGGATTCACGCACTCAATACAGGAGGTTATACTGGGCATGCTCCTACACTTAGAGAAATGAAGCCCATGTCTGTCCACAACAGTGGACTATACATATCTGTCAGTTGCAGATGTCTGTGCACACACACCACGTTGCACACCATTCATGCTTTGAACACACATTGGATATGAATACTCACACATATCCAAGGCCAACGCACTATAATAGGTCAAACATACACACACACACAGATGTGGGGAAGAGAGAGGCAAACAGTGACAAAGAGAT
The DNA here is from genome assembly GCF_019279795.1 of Protopterus annectens. Classification (NCBI taxonomy): domain Eukaryota; kingdom Metazoa; phylum Chordata; order Ceratodontiformes; family Protopteridae; genus Protopterus; species Protopterus annectens. The sequence continues at coordinate 416,128,184 of NC_056726.1, read as the reverse complement.
TGCCATCATGAGTCCTGTCCCACCCACCACACATTCAATTGCCCAATATCACATGATGTGCCAATGTCAATCACTGTAGACATTTGCTTTTGGTAGCCCTCAGCCCTATAGTGTCTGTGGTGCTTGCGATAACTGTGTAACAAGATAGTACAAATCAGTATTCATCTAGCATTTGTATACACAGTCCTGTCAAATGTAAAGTTCTGTGTGACTGAGTGTTGTGTGCGTGTTCCCAGAGGAATGATTTATTGGCCATTTACACACACTGCACTTCTCATAGCCCATGTTAGCACTCATGCTGATGCCAGTCACCTTAAAATAACCCTCTGGCCAATTATCAGCCCCATAATCTCTTTGGCATGTGTGATAACTGCATAATGCTATAGTGTAACATACTAGTCAGATAGGAGTTCTAATCCCAGACATGGAAACTTTGAAACTTTGTTTGTGTTTGTTTGTGTGTGTGTGTGTGTGTGTGTGTGTGTGTGTGTGTGTGTGTGTGTGTGTGTGTGTAGAGACTAATGATTTGGAGGCCATTTACAGTCACTACACCTCCCATTGCCCTAGTTTAGCAAGCCTGCTGATGTCAGTCACCTTGGAATACCCCTTTGGAGAAGAGCTAGCCTTATAAGCTTTGTGGCACATGCAGTAACTGTGTAATGCTATAGTGTAACATACTAGTTAGGTAGGGGTTCTAATTCCAGATATGGCAACTGTAAAACTGTGTGTGTGTGGGCGTGTGTGTTTGTGTGTGTGTGTGTGTGTGTGTGTGTGTGTGTGTGTGTGTGTGTGTGTGGGCGTGTGTGTGTGTGTGTGTGTGTGTGTGTGTGTGTGTGTGTGTGTGTGTGTGTGTGTGTGTGTGTAGAGATTAATGATTTTGAGGCCAGTCACTACACCTCCCATTGCCCTACTTTAGCAAGCCTGCTGATGTCAGTCACCTTGAAATACCCCTTTGGACAAAAGCTAGCCTTCTAAGCTCCATGGCACATGTGATAATTGCATAATGCTATAGTGTAACATACTAGTCAGGTAGGAATTCTAATCCCAGACATGGCAACTGTAAAGCTCTGTGTGTTTGTGGAGATTAATGATTTTGAGGCCATTCACAGTCACTACACCTCCCATTGCCCTACTTTAGCAAGTCTGCTGATGTCAGTCACCTTGGAATATCCCTTTGGACAAGGGCTAGCCCTATAAGCTCTGTGGCATGTGCGATAACTGTGTAATGCTATAGTATAACATACTAGTTAGATAGGAGTTCTAATCCCAGACATGGAATCTGTGTGTGTGTGTGTGTGTGTGTGTGTGTGTGTGTGTGTGTGTGTGTGTGTGTGTAGAGATTAATGATTTTGAAGCCATTCACAGTCACTACACCTCCCCTTGCCCTACTTTAGCAAGCCTGCTGATGTTAGTCACCTTGAAATACCCCTTTGGATAAGGGCCAGCCCTATAAGCTCTGTGGTGCATGCCACAAATGCGGAACAATGTAGTAGCAGTAACTACACAGGTATCAGTGTGAATCTCATCTGTGGCAAGTGTTTGAGTGTGTACATATGTATGTGTGTACCTCAAAGATTTTGGCCTCATTTACAGCCAGTACACATCTCAGTGCCTGACTTTAGCAGTCCTTCAGATATCATCCACCTAACAAGTACCTGTTGCCAACCCTAAACCATGTCAGGTCAGTGGTACATGTGGTAAATGCATGGTATAATGGTCCGTAAAGATTGTTAGATAGAGGTTCGAGCCTCACCCCGGCGAATGTAAATGTGTGATTAGGGTACAATTATTTTTGGGATCTGTCACTCACTACATCACCCAATAACAGTATTTACAAGGGCTGGTGATGTTCCTCACCATAGAAGTACCTTGGGACAGCACCCATTCAATAAGCTCCGTGGTGCATGCAATAAATGCGGTACACTGTAGTAGCAATGCATAGCTAGGTAGGGGTTTGAATCTCAGTACTGGCAAGTGTGTGTGTGTGTGTATGCCTGTCATCAGTTTGCTGTGATTGTGTAATAACAGGATGCATTATGGGGTGGGTTTTGCTAAATTATTATATGGAGGACCTACTATATGTCACAATGTCCACCTTACAAGTACAACAGATGTCAAACACCAGAGAGGCTGGTGTAGACAATCCATAGCCCTACATGTGACATTATGGATCAGTGAACAATATAGTCAACCTTTGTATTTCTCAGAGAACACTCTCCACCCATGTCTCATACACAAACACACTTGACTAGGCAACAACCACTATATTGGTAGTTCCCTGCATAATGCCTCACAGATAGTAACCACGGTGTGATTGCAGTGGATTACATGCCTGTTGACCACAACAGTGCCACTGATATCAGAAAGTACTGTGATGTGTAACATCTCCTGACTGAGAGTGTGTGTGTTATCCAGCAAGTAAAAGGACATGGCACCCTGTTCCATCCCTACAGTAGGCAAATAAATGCTTGCAGTGGTCCTTTTGCTATGCTCCCCACTAGACGCCTGCAACAACTGTAGAGTCTGCAAATGTAACCCACAAATGGAAAACCATGCCTTATACACATGCCCCTGTATGGACAGATGGCACTAACTCCACTGAATACCTGTATCATGCTGTCAATGTAGGTGTAAGCACAACCTCAGTTCCATATCCATGTCTCCCCAAATGAGGTCAGGAATGCTACATCAGAAGATAACAATCTGTACACACAATATGCCCCAAAGACCTCAAGTACACTTCCATATGTCAAAGAACATGCGTTTGGGACATGCACAACCCAGACACTGTCCATGTTATGAAATATAGATCACATACATGGGAAGCAGTGCACATCACTGGCCACCCACAATAGTAACCCAGATGAGTGGATGGTGAATACAATACACACTTGTGAGGACCACTCAAGGGACTACACCCCTGAGCCACACTGGAGACCATTGTCATGTGGCCTGATGCCAAGGTATTCCCTTTGCCTAACCTTGTACAGCCATCAGGCCCATTCACCTACTACACACCTGTGAAGCAATGAACCTATACATCTCAGTACTTGCAAGTGTGTGTGTGTGTGTCTGTGTGTGTGTGTGTTTGGAGATTAATGATTTTGAAGCCATTCACAATCACTACATCTCCCATTGGCCTACTTTAACACACCTGCTGATGTCATTCACCTTGACATAACCCTTTGGCCATGTAGCAGCCATATAAGCTCTGTGGCACTTGTGATAACTGTGTAACACTATGGTGTAGCAAACTAGTTAAGTAGGGGTTCTAATCTTGATCCGGCCAGCTGTGATGATGTGTGTCTTTCCCTAACAGAGTGTGTGTGTGTGTGTGTGTGTGTGTGTGTGTGTGTGTGTGTGTGTGTGTGTGTGTGTGTGTGTGTTTCCAATGATATCTGCTTTTGTGGACATTTACATGCAGTACACTTTCCTTATCCCTTCTTTAGCACTGTTGCTGATGTTACTCATCTTCAAAGATACCTTTGGGGAGCTCTCCAAGATGTAAGCTCTGTGACTGCATAACACTGTAATAACAATACATAGTCAGGGAGGGGTCTGAAACCCAGTACTGGAAAGTGTGTTTGTGCATGTGTCATCAGTATTCTGTTGGGGTGAGTGCGTACTAACAGGATCCATTGCAGTGTGGGTTTTGCTACATCATTATATTGAGGACCTATATGTCCCATTGTCCACATTACAAGGTCAACAGTTTTCAAACACTGTAGAGGTTGTTGTAGACAATCCTCAACCATAAATGTGTACAGCCATGTGCAATTACTAAGTGACAGTATGGATTAGTAAACAATATAGGCAACTGTTATAATACCCAGATACCACTCTCCACCCATGGATCATACACAAACACACTTGGCTCTTACTCTCTTACACTCTCCTTTCTTACTTTGTCTCTGTCTCTCTCCCTCTCTGGTAGATGTGGAAAAGTACATCTGTTTTGCATAGGCAGCAACTTGAGTTTTGCAAGCAATGCTCATGATCAGCTGATGGCCTGTGTATGAATTGCAGTCCCCCACTTGCTAATTGCATGTGGAACAGCTGTGATATCATTCCTATAGCCAATTGCATGTAAACACACTCCTATAACTAAGCACTTCATGTAGGTGTTGGCCCTTTTCCTTCACTGTGAGCAGGACTTCATGTGGGTGTTTGACAAACAGTATCACAGAGGGTAGTTGGAAATACCTCTTACAACATAAACTGTGGAGACAGGCCAACAAACAGGAGGCGGATGTTCCAGACATGGGGACAGAATGTAAATATTGCTGTTCTACATCTGAAGTAATGTTGGTTTAACAGGGTTTGTGTGAATATGGCTGTTCTACATGATTTAAAGTCTGGCATGACAGTGTTATGTGGTTGAGGAAACTATGACCTGTAGGGCTATCTGCAGACTGTCCAGAGGTTGAAGTCTTACATGTGTTGTGTTACTCACACATTTCCTATCTTTACATATGCAGTAGCAAACTCTAATGATTGCAGTCAGTACATGGTGACATCCCTGTGAGTTACTGACGTCATATCCCTCAGAAGAAATATGTCACAACAAACCCTGTTACACCAGGAAATATCTCAGATTATCACAGCAATATGTCAATACTGGCACTGTGTTTGTGCCTCTGTCCCCCAAGTCTGTCACCCTTTGTTCATATGTCATGCAGTAAGAGGTGCATATGTGGTTCCCTGTTAGAAGACCGAAGACGCATTCTTTCAAATGCGTCTTGGTCGAACTGAAAAAAACTGAAACAGCAAAATATCTAAGCGGCTTTTAAGCGAATTCTTTCCCTGGGAAAGAATTTTCTTGGCCGTTTTGTTACTTTGCCCTTTTCGGTACTGTAGTGCGGTCTCGGAGTTGGTATATTTAAGTAGGGGGGTGGGGGAGGCACAGCCCCCCACTTAATGTAATGTTTTAAGTGTTTTATTTTTTATTTGTTGGAACAGCGATTTTTTCCCTTGGAAAAAAATCGCTGTTCTTGTAGGCTTTCATTTACATAGGGTAGATTAATCACAATTCGCTTTTTTAAGCATTCGGTGATCTAATCATGACCCTGCATATGTACAGTATATCATTATTTACTGACATCATACCTGATAACAAGCCAGTGAGATATCAGACTGCTAGACATGTTATGTATAGTAGGCCTCATATTTGAGGACAAAACCTGGACATTCTGTTGTAGTTTGTACAATAGTGAGGTCTGTGTACCTATGATGATTGTTGACAGAGTGTGTATTGTGAATATGTTACTTGGCTTGTGTACAGACTGTGGTAGATGTCATTGTTCTTGTTCCTGTTCTGTCTGATGTTGCATGCTGCTCCAGTTTATGGTACCCTATCAGCATACATGTTTGTAGGGCCAGACGGACACATGTCCCATACCACAGTCAGGCATCAGACTACACTGTGTATTGGCCCAGTATATGTAGGGTTACTGTGAGTGGCTCATATGAGGGTCGTGTTGTTCACAAAGTACATATATTGTAATATTACTTAGGTTTACCATAATTTGACTGTAACTGTGTTCAGATTGGTTGTGGGTATGCACTTTCACACTGGTGTCTGTTACTCCATGCTTTTACATGCTTGTAGTGCCTGCTATATTTGCAAATACATGTGTATTTTCCCCATAGGAAACTTGGGTCAGTGTTGTGGCAGTCTGCCTGTAGTTTGCACACTGCTTTGTGACATGCCTAGCAGCTCAGTGTATTTACCTAGTGTGATATTATGTCCAGATATTTGTCAGATGAACTCTTGGCTGGCCACCATAACTGTCGTGTATGTCTGAAAAAGCAGTGGGATGGTGTAAAGATGTATGTCACTAAGTAGTGTGAAGTATGTGGGCCTTGGACCTCTGCTCCTCCGGTTAATATGTGCTAGGACAGACAGGAGTGTGTGAATGCATCAACTGTGTGAGCTTATATAGTCCAGTATTTTTCTGATATGCCCATTTACATGGCTGTAAACATCCACTTTGTCAGGCTTGGTCCACACATCTTGCACTAAGGAGTTCTGTGTATACCTCTGCACTGACCAGATTGTGTCAGACTGTCCACGTTTATTGGTCATATCTCTGCTGTATTCCACAGCATCATTACTGTGATTTGTGTGGTACTTCACTATGATGATCTTATGATGTTTGTCAGTAACTGATGGCGTACATGTCAGTATCAGAAGTGACTTCCCACACAACATGTCTGTTAACACAACCCCTGTTACTGTAGTATCATTCCACATTTATACCTGCAATGCTTACATGACATCCCCTTGAGCTAAGAGGTTGTGACTGTTGGTGCTGAGGTATGACTCCAGTACATGTTATGGGCATATGTTTTATATATAGATGTGTCACACCATATTTATCTTTTATGTGTATATTTAGATATAACAACATACTTGATTCTACACAATTGTAGAAGTCAAAGCAGTTGTTCAATGCTATTCAGTATGTGTACTGACAGATATATTTGAAAAAACAATGACCATTTTCACAGCTGTGAGGGCTTAGTGGTTATAACTGCTATGACTATAGTCTACAGGGTCCTGGGTTCAAAACCTGCAAGGGCTGTTTATTTTGTTGCTAGGCAGAAAAAGGACTGTTGGATGCAGAGTGGTTAAGGCAGTTTTGAGCAGCTTTGAGCAGGTTTGCAAGGGTTTGCCCAACGGTAAGCACGCTAACATATGGTTAAACGAACAGGCGCTTACACTGTGTAAGCTTCGCTTACCACTGCACAAATCTGCTTAGCATTTATATTTAAATGATGCTTACACCTGCTAAGTATGGCTCAGCCCTGATAACCAGTGATCACATTCCAGTCTGATGAAATAGTATGGTAATGACATCTTTAATAAGTGTATTCAATTCCATGTACATAACCTGCTTCTATGTGCTGTCATCACAGTGGCTAGGAGTGTGAGAATACTGTCTGGTACACCTGCACATATATGGCTAGTACAACAATCATTTCCTTTTGTATGTGTTTCATATGGTTCACTATTATGCCGTCGCAGATGCAGGTTGTCGAATGCATCTTTGTCGAATGGTAAAGCGTGAAAAGGCAAAATAGTGAAGCGGCGTTTCAGCTAATTCTTTCCCTGGGAAATTATTTGTTTGACCACTTTCACTACTTTGCCTTTTCAGCACTGTAGTGCAATCTCGGAGTTGTTATATTTAAGTAGGGGGTGTGGGGGGCACAGCAAAGCCCCCCCCCCACGTTAAGTAATGTTTTACTGTTTTTTTTGTTTTGTTTCAGAAAAGCGATTGTTTTCCATTGGAAAATAATCGCTGTTCTGAAGTTTCAACATTGTAAGCTTTCACTTACATGAGGTCGATAATCTGTCGTTCGCTCTTCTGAGCATGCGATATAATAATATAGACCCGTTTCATACATGAGTAGTATCCCAGGTTATATGCAGTCACACTTGCATGTATTGTATCATTACGTTACTACTGTTAACAGTGCTTTCCAAGTAAGAGCAGATTGCAGATTGTAGTGCTGGAACCATACACCCCTGCATGGACTCTAAGTACTGACTAGCGTGTTCTTGGTGTTTGAGCTGAGTGTTATTAAATACTTGCTACTGGATATTGATCTAATATGTGGATATTAACTGTAGACTACTATGTGTATAGGACGCGTCATTGAGGGCTGCTGTCATGTAGTAATGGCATACTATCAGTGTCAGATGTCTATCTGTCAAAACAGTAATCTTAATGCATAACCTGTTGGCTATCTGATTTCTGTCTGTCCTCTGTACAGATGTGCAGATGTCAGGTATCCATCTTGGCTGCTCACAGGCAAGCTATGCCTGACTGAAACTGACATGTCTGCCCAGCTGTGTCATGAATGCCACAACTAGGAAACCCCACTCTGTATGCACCACATGCCATGGATACCTCAACTAGACCATCACAGTCAACAGAACATGCTTGGGTACAGGTCTCCAACCCAGACACTGGCCATGTTATGTAATATATGTTGCATACATGTCAATTGGAGCACCTCACTGACTGTCTGCAAGAGACAACCAGATGATTGGATGTTGCATTTAACTGTTGCCCTGAGGATCACTCAAGTGGCATCAGGTGATAGATGGCCTGCTGACAAATGTCAGGTGGCATGATACCACTGCACATACATCCCCTACTCTTCCATCTCTCCATGGACAATATCCTGATACACACCTAGGAACAATTTCACCTATGGACCCCAGTACTGACAAATGTGTCAGTGTGTATTGCTGAGAATAACAGTGTCTGTGTGTTTGTAAACCTGTAGTTGATAATACCCTGAGGACCTTTTCACACACTACACCCCCCATTGCAATAGTTAGAAATGGCTGCTGCTGTCATGGACATTAAATGTACCTTGTTACACTCTTCACCCTATGGGCTACTTGGAGCTTGCAGTACCAGCACAACACTGTTGTACAAATGGGTAGATAGGCATGGGTTACCCTCTGAGTCCTGGCAAGTGTGTATTTGTGTGCAAGTGTGCATATTTGTAGGATACAGCATTCTGAGGCCACATTCTCCAGATACAATACGCTTGGCCATACAGTATAAGGCATAGTGATGTTGCTGACATTAGCTGAGCCATGGCAGACCATCACCCCACTATCCCTGTGGCATGTGCAATAAATGCATATCCCTGAAGTAGCACTGATGAGGTAGACAAGGGGTTGTATTGCAGTCCTGCTCAATGTGTGATTGTGGGTATGTCAGAGTATTATCATGGGTTTCTGTGAGTAAAATATACAATGTGGGGTGTGGGTGCTGGGTATACTGTCTTTACATGATGGTACCCCCAGTACATGCACCAAGTTCCACTATATGAAGATCACTGTCACCATCAACCATACAGGTAACTGAGTACACAATCCAGCCCAATGATGCATGTGCTGTGTGCAAATTATCTGTAACAGAATGGACTCACTGACAAGGTAGTTGGCACTGATAAACCCAGGTCTCTCAGATGTGTCTATGACTGTTATGTGTTTGTCAATGTGTATATGACAGTATGGCATACTATGTATTGTCCATTAACACCCAGTACATCCCCATTACCATACTGTACAAGGCCTGGTGATGTTCCTCACTTAACAAGAGACTCGGGACACACCTGATCCTAAAAGCTGTGTGGTGTGTGCAATTAAGGCCAAACACATTAGTAGCAATAAGTACCTAGGTAGGGGTTCTACTCTCAGTGTTGGCAAGTAAGTGTGTGTGTGTGTATGTGAAGGGATCTACTTCAGTTTGCTGAATATACATGTCCCAGGAGGTCATCTGTCCAAGAACTGACTGGCAAATGCTAATATTTCAAAGGAATCATGTTATGGAAATTCATTCCATCAAAACTAGTAGTAGATGTGTAAATGCTCTCTTCCCCACTGTATAGCTGTAGAGCGATACTGAAGTTGGTATATATACTTGGCTGTCTATATTGTGGACACAGCCACCCTCATTGGGGTTATTGTTGTGTGTATCCCCATGCTTAGTCTGCTGTAATAATATACAGTGTATGTTAACAGGTTAAGTAGTCATCACTCACACTATGTGCAGCTCTACACCACCCCACACCTTCCAAAGTGTAGGGCTGTGCCACCCACAGCAGCACACCTCTGTTTACCAATGCTGGGATTACAGTGCATTGGGGAAGGAGACATATACCCTGCCAGTACCATCACTGATGACATTAAAGTAGCAGACTGATTTTTTACTGATGTGATGTTTTGCCTGTTATGTCTTGGTGGAATTACATAGGCTAAAATGGGTTCAATGCAAAAATAAGTACATCCACGTGTACAGTATTCTCTGTGCATTGCATCAACACCAAAGCCTCTGTGTGTGTGTGTGTGTGTGTGTGTGTGTGTGTGTGTGTGTGTGTGTGTGTGTGTGTGTGTGTTATACACAAACATGTGGTGTGTGCCACCCAGTACACTCACCATTGTCCACTGTAGAAGGGCTGCTGACATCAGCCACCATGCATTCACCTGTATACACCCCTCAGACCTATCAGCCATGTGGCACATGCAGTAACTCATACAGACCTATTACTTGTGTTCATCTGTACCCAGGATATGACACAGTCAGTGTATCACCACAGTGCCATATCCCTTGTAGGAAACAACAGCAAACCAACATCCTGCTGACACATAGACACCTGCAACACAAACTGAATACATTATGGAGACCACTATCAGCCAGTGTTAATAACAAATATAATGCATCATGGCTGGACAGCTACACATCCTGACATGTAAGCATTAAACTTTCCTGCCGAAAACATGTTACACAGCATTACATTGCTACACCTTAGTACATTCACCCTGTGCATCAGAACCATATTAGCTTGTCCCTGCATCAATGGTATGGATGACAGGGATGTGGCACAGGTATCATCATATGCACAGGGTGTGGTTGTGGGTTTGCCAGAGACCTTTGCTGAGCCATTTGGTTGACATTATGTGTGTATGTTAGGGGGTTTTATTATTAATTGGGCTGTGCAGATGTGGTCTGTGTAGGTATGGAGGTGCTCTAGCTGTGCTGGTGATGTGTGTGTGTGTGCGTGTATGCGTGTGTGTGTGTGTGTGTGTGTGTGTGTGTGTGTGTGTGTATGTGTGTGTATGTGTGTATGTACGCACACAGTTCGGCAATGTAGTTGCCCTATTCATGAGTTCATTGGACAGCTGCAGACCATACATGGTAGGGTGTGCAGTTCACCATCTCTGGCCACAGACACAAAAACTGTGCCTGCCAGGGGTTCCACAGGCACTACCGGGTACAAGGCCAGATATGGTACTCTCCCCTGATGATGACAAATGTCCGCTGGATCCGGGTCCCTGTTGGGACCGACCAGAGCTACATGCACGTAACCTGATGTGTTGTGGTGTGGACAGCAGCCCCCTGCAGTGCTGGTACTGCCACTATGGGAGCAGCTCTGATTTGTTGCACGCCCACGTAGACCTCCACCTGTTGGTGTTGCTGACATACGTCCATGTAGCTGTCACCCTACTCCCACCATTTGCTCTAGCACACACATTGCATGGTCGAGGATTCCCACCATCTCACCCAACCGTCTATCCAGGACCTCTGCAAAATAATGATAGGCATCTGCGAGATCACGGATGTTGTCAATAAAAGCAGAATGAGTAGCCCTCTGGAGCCTCAGACCCTGTCTGGTATAATGTTCCATACGTGCCTGTGCCTCCATGATGACCCAAAATATGCGTCTGGTGATACCTGCTGTGGCACTTCTGCCAAGGACATGATGTCCAGCAGCCATCCTACGAGCACCCCTGTATATCTGCCTGTGTGGTACCTTGCCAGTCATCCAGCTATGGCTGCTGTGTACAGACACACTTACCATAGTCACCACACTGTCCTGTCCCATGCCACCACCAGCCAACTGTCCCTCATCTATGGCCACTGGTGATGGGGTATGTATAGGCAATGTGACTGTGTGCGGGGATGGGGTGGATAACAGTGGGATATCAACCGATGGCACAGCTTCAGCCCCTGACAACCCCGTCTGTGCCTCACCATACCTATCATCATTGTCAGAGTCTGTATGGACACTAATATCAGTTTGCATGCAGGAGGGACCCTGACTGACCTCGCCATCTGTGAGGGGAAAACAAAAAATGTACTTTAAGACCTGTACATCATTGCTTACCTCTGCACAGACACATACACACACACACACACACACACACACACACACACACACACACACACACACACACACACACTTACAGGTGAGGTGGCACAAAGATATTACACAGACCTCTCATTACCCAACTGTCAACATGCATGGCATATGGCACTCAACAGCATGCACTGCAGCTATACTCAATCCTTGTTACCAACATTATACATCTCTGTGATGCATGAGTTGTGTTAGTAGGTGATGCCCCTTCCCCTGGAACACACTGCACCCATGTACACAGTATTGCTGTGCACCTGTTCAGCACCCTGCCATGTACTGTGCACCATACCTCACAAGTGTACACAGCATTGTTGAATGTGTATATGTGTGGCAGTTATGTTTGCTCTGTTGCTCACAGCCCCTTTGTGCTTGTCTGACACATACGTGGGTTGATATGAAGACATATGTCAATAGTGAATGCCTGATGTCCAATTTGCAGATCTCATCATCAGCAGTGAATGTATGAGCAATAAAATCCAATTATACTGACAACTTCCAAAGCTTACTGTGGCTATGAGGAGTGTACACACCCTTACTGATATGCCCCCCTCTTCCCTGATATGCCATGGGGCCACAGTACTGCATATGTTAACATTACACACACCTATGTGACATATGACCTGTGCAATCAAATGCAGTATCAAACAAATGTGTTAGTTGTGCAGATGTTGATTGGGATGCATACAATATGTGGGTTGCATAAGTGTGCACACCCTTAACATGATGGTTTGTTGCAGCACCTGTTAAGTGAACTACAACAGTCACTATTACTGGAAGGTGTATACTAGCATGGCCCATTATCACTTGCATTATTTGGTCACTCTCCCCTACAAATGTCCCCCAACTCTGCCAGATTGCAAGGTCAGCTCATGTGCACAGCCCATGGAGGTCACACACTGCCTGCATGATTGCTGTGGAGTCAGGGTTATGTCAGGCACAATGCATGACCTTGACTGTGCTCAGATACAGCTATTCTTAGTGAGCTTTGGATGTATGCTTCAGTTCACTGTTGTGTTTCAGGATGACACCCCTCCCCATTCTCATCCTTTTTGCAGATGCTTGACAAACTATGGGCCACACATGAGTGTCATTTTGCAATGTCCCAAATTCAGAACACCATGTCTACCAGCCTAGTTCCTGCTAATGAACAGCAAATCTAAAGGTGTAGACTGGCACTAGCAAGATACAGATGGGGATGTTGGGCCTGAGGTAGAGTAAGGTGTTGCTTGTGCAGCACATGTATCTTTATTAATACTGTCTGTAGGTTTCAGCCTTGGTCTCGATACACCATTACACATTGCAATACATGCCTTTGGGAGACCTGATGTTATGCATATGTTACCTGTAGAGAGCCCTGGATGATGTCTCCTGTGGAGCAATTCTTCCATCTGATTATCTTAACCCATAGGCCACACTTATGCAGAGTCCTGGTAGTTGTCAACACAGGTACTGCACAGGCAGCACTTGCTAGACATTCCTGCAAGTCCCTCAGTGTTGCTGCATGTGTCTGGGCAGCCTCTGTGACCAGTTTGCAACATATGTTGTCATCTGTCCTGGATGGGCATCTGTTTATTTTCAACATTAATGGTGTCCCATACTTCATCGTCACATACATGCTTGTCTGCACTGTTTGCTATGGTATATGCCGTGGCAAGGTAAGGCTGCGTCTCCCACTACTGAGTGCTACTTTTTGGATATGGGATCCATTCCATGGTTTGTAAGATGTGTGCAAGCCATGGCTGCCTCTGTTGCAGGTGAGGGGGCAAATGTCATGGACATACTTCTTGGACAGCAGACCATTACTTGGTGTGACATTGAGGACCCATACTTGATGGAAGGTGCATACTCAAGATGAGTGAATACTGCAGTACCTCAAAAGCTGCTTCCACAATATGTTATTTGGAGTGTGTGCACACATATGCTTTCATTGTTTGTTAAGGTATGTATTCCCCATATTTGTTGTCCTAAAATAGGATTCCATCTTACACATTCATTTCTCATGTTAGGATCACATTACAGGTTGTAGAAGTTGTAGACGTTGGTATTGTAATATGCTGTTGTGTAGATCTGTAACAGTTGCCATTGTAATACTGGTATATACACTGTTGTAGCCACTATATAAGGGTAATGTTTTAGACATGTCCCTACTGTAGGCCATTTGTCCCACCATTATGTTTATCTCTGTCCACACATCTTGCACTGACAGATTGTTAGTTATACTACAGTTCTGTTTGTCAGTGTGTTTTTTTGCTGTTGTACTACTTGAAGGCCTTAGCCTGGACAGCAAAGTATGTTATGTTTTTCACATTACTTTATCAAATGATTTGTTTGAGAGTTGCATTAATCAGTTATTATGTATTCCAAACACCTAACTGCTATAAGAAATGGCATAAACAATTGAAATAGTACACAAATAAACATTTCTGTGTATGCAAACTTGTGTGTGGTGTCATGTCCTTTGCATTGTGTGTGAGTATATGTTTCATGCAATAATTCTCATTTGTAGGAATGAATCCAACATTGGCCATTTCAAAAGGTGCCAAATGTAGGAATAATGGCTGTTTGATATGCTGTGCACCCTTTATATATACTCTTCTTATACATATCTATAAGTAGTAATATCTTTATATGTGCGCATGTGTATATACATATATATATATATATATATATATATATATATATATATATATATATAACAAGACAGCATACGGGAGTATATGACATATGTGGAGGGTAAACACCTTGGACGGGGAGGGGTGTTTGGAAATTGGAAGCCCATGAGCCCCCAAATGGAAACAGTTGGACTGAGGTCCCACCCATGGGCAGTCACCACTGCACCTTCATGGCCCCGAAGGTGGCTGTTCTGGGGGTTGGGTAGGAGGGGCAGGCTGACCCTCTAAATGCACCATGTGGCCCTCAAGCTGGCATAGCAGATCTCCAAGCTCCCTGAGGAGCTCATTACGCACCAAGCCCCAGACCTGACTACAGGTGACAGTTTCCTGTCTGCGCCTGCTCTGGGGGGTCAAGCCTCATCCCCTGAGTAGGTTCCACCCAAAGGTGGTGCAGGACCAGTAGACAAGGAGGTCCCAGGGTGGGTCCCAGATGTGCTGAAGCCCAGTGCCATGGCCAGATGAGGTGGGAGAGGTGGGTCCACTGGGACCGGCCTTCCCAAACGTACTATGGTGTTGCAGTTTTAAAACATCTGGGTAAACACCTTGGACGGGGAGGTGTGTTTGGAAATTGGAAGCCCATAAGCCCCCAAATGGAAACAGTTGGACTGAGGTCCCACCCATGGGCAGTCACCACTGCACCTTCATGGCCCCGAAGGTGGCTGTTCTGGGGGTTGGGTAGGAGGGGCAGGCTGACCCTCTAAATGCACCATGTGGCCCTCAAGCTGGCATAGCAGATCTCCAAGCTCCCTGAGGAGCTCATTACGCACCAAGCCCCAGACCTGACTACGGGTGACAGTTTCCTGTCTGCGCCTGCTCTGGGGGGGCAAGCCTCATCCCCTGAGTAGGTTCCACCCAAAGGTGGTGCAGGACCAGTAGACAAGGAGGTCCCAGGGTGGGTCCCAGATGTGCTGAAGCCCAGTGCCATGGCCAGATGAGGTGGGAGAGGTGGGTCCACTGGGACCGGCCTTCCCAAACGTACTATGGTGTTGCAGTTTTAAAACATGTGGGTTAGTAATAGTCAACACAATCCAAGATTAGTTATAACAGCATGCATAGATATTCTCATTAACCCAAAACACCAGATTTGGAACAGTTGCATAGCAAACAGAACACATGCATATATTGAACCACAGTGGCCATTACAACAGCATGCAGGTTACATTGATAGCAACAAGCCACCAATGATAGTATTTCAACATGGAACATTAATAGAAATACATTTCAATATTTATTGAACAATAGGATATATGTCCCAACAGTAGGGTTGGTGTAAACATACCCATTGATTTGTGTATTTAGATTATTGTTGCAGATATGATTGGAGGGGGGATGTCAATTAACAACTTATATATCCTTGTAGTTCTCACAACTTTAATGATCATTGCTCTAATAATTCAAGTACAGGTATTATTACACTACCTTATGGCCTTGGTTTGGCCAGTGGTATGTTTGTAAACAAGTTTATACTTCAACTGTTTTATAGCTAAATTCTACATCTCTTACCTGGTATTCCTGTGGAGGGAATGTTTGTTAACACTATCTGACAGTTTTTACACATATTCCCAGATTCCAAGTTAATATTATGCACATACCTGTCAATCTGTTATTGCACACACTCTGATCAAAGCTTGACAACATGGGGGTGAAATGGGACTTATTTTGAATATTGCTCTCATAAACTTGGGTGGCTGATAGAGTGACAGGATTTGTTTTCATATACATTTTCTGAAGGTTTTGAGGTCTGAAAATCAAATGTATGCCATTATTTGCTGACTACAAATCTGAGATCATCCCACTAATTTACCATGGGGACAGGGGAATAGGCAGAAAATATGAGCCAAGTATCTGGACATTCTGAAAGGATGTGTACAATTGAGAGGTATGATTATGCATACAGCTTACTACCACTCCCAGGATTCAAACCATGGCTGTGTCTGATAAAAATATCACAATTTAAGTCTCAGCAGAGTGTGCTGTTTGAATATTGCTGTCTATCTCTTCAGTGTTTTCTGTCTAAATCTCTCGTGGTTGTACAGTCTGACCTTGTGATTACAACAGTCTCATACAGACATTCCTAGACATATTTTTATGTAGCACAACATGAGAAACAGTGGTTGACACAACAGTACTATTCTGATATCAGATGTTCTGAATGCTACATGTCAGCCACACAATACCAGAGTAAACACCACCAGTCCGGGATTCAATCTTTATTGGCAGGCAGAGTTTTCTTATCTGACAAACCTGTGGAGGGAATTTTTGTTAACACTATCTGACTGTTTCCACACATATTCCCAGATTCCGAGTTAATATTATGCACATACCTTTCAGTCTGTTAATACACACACTCTGGTCATAGCTTGACAACATGGGGGTAGAAATGGGACATATTTTGAATATTGCTCTCATAAACTTTTGGTGAGTTGCTAAAGTGACAGGTTTGTTTTCGTATACATCTTCTGAAGGTTTTGAGGTATGAAAATCAGATGTATGTCATTATTTGCTGCCTAAAATTCTGACATCATCCCAGGGTGGCAGGGTAACAGGCTAAAAATATGAGCCAATTATCTGGACATTCTGAACAAATCTGTACAGTTGAGAGGTATGATTATGCATACAGCTTACTACCACTCCCAGGATTCGAACCATGGCCGTGTCTGCTAAAAATACAACAATTTAAGTAATAGTAGAGCGTGCTATTTGGATATTGCTGTCTATCTCTTCAGTGTTTTCTGTCTAAGTCTCTCTCGGTTGTACAATCTGACCTTGTAATTACAACAGTCTTACAGAGACATTCGTAGACATTTTTATTATGTAGCACAGTGTGGGCAACAGTGGTTAATACAACATTACCATTCAGAGAATGCAACACTAAAAATGCCATACGATACGAGAGTAAACACAACCAGTCCAGGATTTAGAGCTTTATTGCCAGGCAGTTCCAGTTTTATTTAAATACTTCCTATATGGGACTATTACTGTCATATTGTCTGGTTTATTCAGTACAACCCATATACAAAACAGTTTTTATACTGGCAGCTGACTTTCTACTACTTTTATATTTATTTGGTATGACTACTACAAACAGGATTGTTACTCACCAGCGTCACGATGCAGCCTTTGCAGCTTACTCACATGTGCTTCCTGATTCACAGCCCACTCAGCTGCAGCTGTAGGGGAAATAGATAAATATTTAGCCATACCTATCCATCATATACACAAGCTAGACATTATTAAATAGTTACTGGTATGAGTACTTACACACTGCTGGGACATCACCCCTCTGCCTTGATTCTTGGCTCCACAGGTCCAAGAGCTCCCTCTTCCTCCATTTCAAGTTGGCATAGTGGTGCCTGACCTGCTCACCAGTCCGAGGGATACCAGTGGCACTGATGAGGTCATGGGTGAGGCAGTCCCAGGCTTCTGCTTTATATTAGGAGCCTTGGTACTGGCCCTGCAGCAGTCTCTCATCATGTTTTTTTACCAGGAGTCCTACCATGACCTTGGACTCCTGGATGCCCCAGCGCTGGGCCCGGAAGTGCGATCCCTCTCCGACTCCATCCATGCTGCCTACTGTGGAAAGCTGCAATGAGTTATGAGCTGTATTCCCACCTGTGGGGATTAAATATGGCCAATTCTCCACCTTAACCATGATTGCACAGTTTTGAATATTTATGATGGAAGGAATATGAAGAACTGCTCGTACAACAAGGATGTAGTCACAATTTATTTGAAAATAACACAACACAACTCCTGGTTAAGAGCTTTCAACTGTACCACAGTCTTCATCAGAACAATGAAATGCAACAACCATATGATATATATACTCATCCCTTAATTGTATAATAATGTAATTGATATAAAAGTCCGCCAAAAAAATTAAAGAGACATTACAAATATTCACATATTCTATATGCTGTTCCCATACCTTTATAGCTTAATGAATCAAAAAATGAACCACTAAATATTCTACACTAACACTTATGTATAAATATATAAAAAAATGTATGTATAATAGATTATGTTATATAAAAAATGAATAATGAATGTATGTATAATAGGTTATAAATATATAAACATGTATAAATTTAAAATCAATGAAATGTTAATATATATGTAATTATGATTGTGTGTGTAATGAAAATACTTAAAAATGGTGCTGATAAAGCCAAATGCCCAAACTGAGTGTGTGCAAATAATGTATGGAGCACATATAAAAATGCATACTGTATAAACAAATCCCAGTACAATCTATTACTGTGCTAACTACATAAATACAGATATGCTCAGTTAAAGTAATAACAACTATATGCTATTCTAAAGCTAGGAAAGGTTTAATACTGATAAAATCATTAAGACCTGGCGGTCTCGTAGAATCAGTTAAAATTTGCCATTTGCTCTCAAAAAGTGCCAATCTCATTTTCCAATCTCCCCCAAAAGGTATGTCAATCACCTGGTCAATAATGGAAAATAAAAAGCTGTGGTCATCATCCTTCTCTAATATGTGTCTATATAATGCATTTTTTGTGTCACATTTACCTATTTTATAAAGGTGTTCATAAATACGCTTTTTCAGCTGCCTTTCTGTCTTGCCTACATAATGTGCATTACATTTTATACATACAGCTATATAGACCACCTGCTTCGTATTACAATTTCCTTTCCTACATTTAATAATAGTATGACAAATATCATCCAACTTAATTGCCTTGTTCAGGTTGATGTGTTTACATTGTTTGCAATTTCCACATTTGGATGTGCCCTTAAATATATCATTTACTTCTGTGTTATAACTGGCTCTTTCTAATAACTTTTTCATGTTAGGGGCTGTCTTGTATACACATCTTGGTTTTAATCCTAGTATTGGTTCCATATCCATAACAGCTAATGTCTTCCAATTTCTTTCTAAAATTTCCTTTATAATATTTGTCTAAAAAACTCCCCTTGAAATGAGATGTAATTATAGTCTAACACTAATGACATCATATCACAAATTAAACTTGTGATATGATGTCATTAGTGTTAGACTATAATTACATCTCATTTCAAGGGGAGTTTTTTAGACAGACTAAGGGAGTGGCTATGGGAGCAGCCTGTGCTCCCATTTTCGTGAATTTGGTGATGGCGGATTGGGAATCCGAACATGTTTTTAAGAGTGTATTTTTTCAAGACATTGTACTATATGTCAGATATTTGGATGACATCTTTATATTGTGGAAAGCATCAGTGGATAGACTTTATGAATTTATGCTCTATTTAAACAACACAGTAGATTTTTTGAAATTCACTTATGACCATAGTTTTAAAGAAATTTCATACTTGGATGTTCTTTTGAGTCATGACACACGAGGTTTTACATCTAGAATTTATGGGAAACCTACATTTTCGAATGACTATGTCCACTACAGTAGTAACCACCCTCCATATGTATTTAAAAATGTGATTAAAGGGCAATGCATACGGGCAGCGAGAATGTCATCCAATACACAGATTTTGGATACAGAACTCAACATCATCAGGGAAATGTTCATCAGCAGAGCTTACCCCGAAAAGATGGTTATAGATGTTATTAGATATGTACATAATGAGTGGGGAAATAAGTACAAACCCTTATTAGGATGTTACAAATTGGACAAACAGGTAGGTTTGGATAGTGACACATCAGGTAGGGTATGTATACTCACATATACTCCTAGTACATATATTATAAAGGAAATTTTAGAAAGAAATTGGAAGACATTAGCTATTATGGATATGGAACCAATACTAGGATTAAAACCAAGATCTGTATACAAGACAGCCCCTAACATGAAAAAGTTATTAGAAAGAGCCAGTTATAACACAGAAGTAAATGATATATTTAAGGGCACATCCAAATGTGGAAATTGCAAACAATGTAAACACATCAACCTGAACAAGGCAATTAAGTTGGATGATATTTGTCATACTATTATTAAATGTAGGAAAGGAAATTGTAATACGAAGCAGGTGGTCTATATAGCTGTATGTATAAAATGTAATGCACATTATGAAGGCAAGACAGAAAGGCAGCTGAAAAAGCGTATTTATGAACACCTTTATAAAATAGGTAAATATGACACAAAAAATGCATTATATAGACACATATTAGAGAAGGGTGATGACCACAGCTTTTTATTTTCCATTATTGACCAAGTGATTGACATACCTTTTGGGGGAGATTGGAAAATGAGATTGGCACTTTTTGAGAGCAAATGGCAAATTTTAACTGATTCTACGAGACCACCAGGTCTTAATGATTTTATCAGTATTAAACCTTTCCTAGCTTTAGAATAGCATATAGTTGTTATTACTTTAACTGAGCATATCTGTATTTATGTAGTTAGCACAGTAATAGATTGTACTGGGATTTGTTTATACAGTATGCATTTTTATATGTGCTCCATACATTATTTGCACACACTCAGTTTGGGCATTTGGCTTTATCAGCACCATTTTTAAGTATTTTCATTACACACACAATCATAATTACATATATATTAACATTTCATTGATTTTAAATTTATACATGTTTATATATTTATAACCTATTATACATACATTCATTATTCATTTTTTATATAACATAATCCATTATACATACATTTTTTTATATATTTATACATAAGTGTTAGTGTAGAATATTTAGTGGTTCATTTTTTGATTCATTAAGCTATAAAGGTATGGGAACAGCATATAGAATATGTAAATATTTGTAATGTCTCTCTAATTTTTTTGGCGGACTTTTATATCAATTACATTATTATACAATTAAGGGATGAGTATATATATCATATGGTTGTTGCATTTCATTGTTCTGATGAAGACTGTGGTACAGTTGAAAGCGCTTAACCAGGAGTTGTGTTATTTTCAAATAAATTGTGACTACATCCTTGTCGTACGAGCAGTTCTTCATATTCCTTCCATCATAATTGTTCCTGAGTTGCTGGTCTTTTGTTGAATACAGTTTTGAACATGCTGAGCTAAGCTAAGCTACGGGCAAACCTGTATAGCTATTAGTGGCATTACTTAAAGGGACAGGTTCAGCATTGCCTACCAATGGGCAAATCCACTTAGCTGGGCTACTCGTTGCTTAGCAGTCATATTTACACAATGCTTGCACCTGGTAAGCAGAGCTGTGCAATCCTTAGCATTCCTTATTTTTCATTTTATTTATGGCATTGATTCATCATTCATTACATATTATAAATTTGTTTACTGTCCCTGACATCTCCCAATGTGCTTTCATTACATTTCATTCATGTGTGACTATACTGTATGGGGCACTTGTGTTTATATGGGGATTTCACAACTTTATTACACTGACACCTCACATCTGGACCTAATGCAGTACTCCGGTTAACAAATATGTGTTATTTAGTAAGTCATACAAAAAAAGTTGTTTATGCACTGCTGTCACTTTTAAAATGTGAATTGGTTACGTGGGGATTGAACCAGGATTGGCTGCTCACAAAGCTTATGCTCTAACCACTACAGTATTGAAATATTGCTTATGTTGTATGTCTCTTGCTAGTTAACTTCTTATGCTGTTTAAGCTGGACTAAGCATAGCTAAGCAACAGGCACAGTTGCGCAGCTACGCTTAAACTTTATCGCATTTATAAAAAAATATTTGTTGTGTTATTTTATCTATACCCTTCAGAATGTATCCCTGCTAATGCTAAACCATGTACTTTTATCAGCTTTCTGCTTCATGGTGGGCATACCTCTCAAGCTCTTGGAGCAAAAACTCTGGACAACCCTAAAAATATGGGGGGACAAATAGGGACAGATTTTAAATATTGCTCTTACAAACTTAGACAGCTGATATCATGATAGATCTTGCATTAGCATGGATTTTCTGAAGGATGTGGAGTCTTTTAAACTCAAATGTTTGTCATTATTTAATGACTTCAATCCTCAGCTATTTTCCAGAAAGGTACAGATTTTAGGAGGAGCGCACCAAAAATATGAGACAAAAATCTGGACATTCTGCGAACATCTGTACAGTTGAGAGGTATGTTCCTAACGTGTTGGGGGTGTTATGAGCATTCTCGCTCATTTTAATTGCCGACAGGAAATTCTGGAGTGCAGGGGTGTGTGTATTGTGAGAGCTCTTCTCTCAGACACACCCCCTGCACTCATACACGGCTCTGTGTAAGTTTAACAGCAGAGGCAGAGCGCCTTCATGAATATGCAAGACGTGCCACTGTGCTGTACAGGAGCAGTCCCTGCCATGCAGGAATAACTTATTCCTGCATGGCTGCTTGCTGAATCCCAGGGATATTTGTTTTTTGCTGTTGATATGCAGGTTTGCCACTAACAGATTTATATTACTGAATGATGGTAGAGGTTTGATATAGAGAATTATAGTTAAGGTGTCATGATAAATTAGAGCAACACCTCCACCTTTTTTGTGGAGCCGGTCATTTCTAAGGATGTTATATCCTGGTGGGATAATTTCAGTGTCAGATATATGTATTTTTTAACCAGGTCTCTGTGAGTGCCACAATATCTGGAGAGTAATGAGAGAGCTAGGCATGGAATTCAGTGGTTTTGTTGCATATGCTTCATACATTAATAGTCATTATTGAAAGTTTTTAGCATTAGAAGAGAAGTTGTGAGCTGAAGAAGTATAAGGTCCAGGGTTAGGGTGAATGTCTCCACACAGAGAGAGGGCCTGGTAGTAATATGTAAGGAAGATTAGTTGCTGAGTAAGGGATAGAGTCCTATGTGGGGAAGAATGAGTTAATTTTAGTTTGATGGTAAAGATGAATAGTCTTACTTTGGTTAAGTGACAGGTATAGTTGTTGAACAAGGAAGGTGAGATGTTGGAAAAGCTGTTTTTAGTAGAGTAGAGTAAAATAGGTAATGTTGGAGATGTCATTTTTAGGAAGTGAAGTATATTAGGAATGCAGGTCATTAGGCATAGACAGAAAAGTGTGGCTATAAGAGTGCTAATAGCAAGGTAAAGTTTTAAGGTGTACATTATGCTAGTGGTTCTTTTAAGTATTGGAGGGGTTACCTATCAGTAAAAGCAAACAATGTTTTAATTGGGCCTCAGTGATGGGAGTAACCTTTAGATGGTATAAGTGTTTGTATTGGTAGGAAGAGAGGAAGGGTGGAACCTATGGAATGTAGAAATGTAATAGAAGTGGGGTGGGTGGGAATGGGGGTAAGGTAGGGGAGCGAAGTGAGCCCAGAGCAAGGCAAACCTTTGCAGAGTAATTGCAGAAGAAACAATCAATGAATGGAAAAGTAGGTCAAGGAAAGTTGGAAAAGCTGAGAGGCACTAAAGAAGACAACATGTATCAGAGATCTTACATAAAAGGTCTGCATTTGCGCATTTACTCTTACAGACTGCAGTCTCACACACACACACACACACATATATATATATATATATATATATATATATATATATATATATATGTAGACAGATAGATATTGATATATATATATATATATATATATATTTATGGAAACACTTTCTAATCTTGAAATACTGAGATATAAAATTTCAGTATCTCGAGACCATAAAGTCGAACGGATAGAAATTGTGAACCCAGAAATGTTGACTCTGAAATGTCGAACCCATGATACGGATAGCGTGCTAGGTAAGTGTTGGTTTTTTTAGGGTTTTAGGGAGGGTTTGTGTGTTTTTGAGTGTGCTGGGGAGTTTTAGGTGTAGGTTAGGGTAGGCAGGTAAGAATGTGAGTGTGTTAGTTTTGGGATTAGTGGTGTTTGTGTGTATGTGATGTTTATTTGTGCGGGGGGGTCTGGAATGTGTGGTGCTGGATTGCCTGTGTTACGGAGTGTAGTGCAACCTCGGAGTTAGTATATATTAGTGGGGAGGTGTGGGGGTGCAGGGGGGCTTGCCCCCCTGCATATAGTAAGGGTAGGTGTGTGTTTGTTTAGTTGTGTATGTGTGTGTTGTGTTGCTTTTATTAGAGTGTCAGGAGGTATGGGTGTTTGTGTTTGTATGTGTTGTGTAGTGTGTGTTCTGTGTTTTCGCGGTTTTGTGTTTCGCGGTTTTGTGGTTTTGGTGATATGAATTTTTGTCTTTATGGTCTCAAGATACTGAAATTTGATATTTCAGTATTTCAAGATTACGAAGTGAATCCATATTATATATATATATATATATATATATATATATATATATATATATATATATGTATATGTATATACACACATACATGTATATGCATTGGCTGCTGACTTTGTTTTTTTATTATATGCTGTCTTGACATTTTTTTAAAGCCTCACTCTCTCTCGCTCTCTCTCTCTTCAGTGTCCACTGCATATTTTTCAGTAAGTGATCCTTCAGTTTTCTCAAGAGAACTTTCAGTTCTATCTTTATCAAGAGGAAACAAAGGGAAATAATTTATTGATGTCATAAAAAAGAACAGTCTTTAATTACTTGTATGTTTAATTTCTGTAGATACTTCAAAAGACCTGGTACCTCTCCTTGTGGCTTCCAGATAGATTCTCCGCATAATTCTCCTGCATATCTTCCTGTAACTTTCTAACATGATTCTCATAACTATTGCTAGTGGATTGCACACTTTAATGCATCCTTATTTTTATTGGAAGAGAGTCTCATCCTGGTACAATTTCTAAACTACATGGTAAAGTTTAAGACAACATATGAATGCACAAAGAAGCCCAGGTTTCGCTAATATTGTATACAGATAGTTGCCATAATGATATGCTGTGACCTGCATAGCAGGGAAACACATCAGCATGGACAAGTCTTTGTAAACAAGTTAGAGTCACAACAGAGACTGCAGTTTATTACTTGACAAGTGTATTATGTTAGTAATAATGTGACAGCCATGTGCTGCTTTTATAAAATTATCACCAAGGAATCTTGTTTTCAAAAAATGTTGCTTTTAGAATAGAACAGGATAACGTCAATTGTTGTTTTTACACATACAGCAGGAGCAAGAAAAACAGCACAAATGTCATCTGTCCTGTAAAGTGTCATATTCTGTATTCACATCTGTGACACGTAATACATGTACTGACTCCTCAAAGCACTTATTATGTAGGCTATAGAAATATTCATGATGTCATCATAATTCTCAAGGAAATGAAGCTTCCTATAACCTTTAAGGGTAGCCTCTAAGGACTCTGAGGAAGCCATTAATTTGGTGAAAGCGCTTAGTCGGTGAATAAATTGGATTATCCAAGGCCTGAGGTGGTTGCTGTGTTTTGTGGCTGTGATCGAACTGTTTTATTTTAGCCTCTAAGGTTATTTGGGAATATTTTATACAGTTATCATAGTCCTGCTTATATAAACTTTACATTTGAAAGGTCAAGCCAACAACTGTCCTTATTAATCTACTGGTCTGACCTTTTTAACTCTGGTCACCAAGTAGGCAAGAGGGTCTTATTTATTTACTTATGTATTTACAAATTGTTGATTGAGAAAGTGAGCTAGTTTATTGACCCTTTTCTGTAAAAACCCAGAGACATTACATCAAACAACAGACAGTATAATTTAACAATAAGATCAATTATACACGAGAATTAGATGAGGGGTCTAAATGGAGAGATGGCGGGTCTGAATGGAGAGATGATAAGTCAGCAAGCAAAGGAGAGTAGTATTGGTGAAACTGAATTCATCCTCAAGTCTTACTGAGTACCTTCACAAGGTGGACCCTGTTTTTCACAAAATCTTACCAAGATGACACTGATATATAGACTGCATTTTATGTAGCATATATCACAGACAGAAGTATATTAAAAATTAAAAAAGATAGCTGGGTGCACAAGACCCAGGATAAAAAAGTACCCAATCCTGGTAAGATGCACTGGTGCCAGGACTGGATAAAAATGACAGTGTGGAATCCTCAAGATACAGAAACATTCCTACAATGGGGCAAAGCCAGGCCCAGGGGGAGGATGGCCCCCTGTTGCACAAGGAAGTAGCAGTCCACAAAAATCACAAAAACTGATAAGCCAAAGAAAAGCCATAAAGATGATAAAGTAGACTATTGAGGATAAGAAAGACATTATGTATTGTTACTATTATGCAAAAAGCCCAGAATTTCAAGACATAAGATATACAAAAAGATTAAGAGAGAGAAATTACAGGAAAGAAAAATACTTTCACAAGAAAAACTGTCAGAAGGTTCAAATAAAAATTTGTGTTCATTAATACAACAGATTTATGAAGATCCTGTGGATCATAACAACGATGCTAAATGTATAGGAGAAGTAAAAGAAGGAATAAGAAGCTCAAAGGTACAGGATATGAAATGGGATGAAGTAACAGCCAGAGAGATTGAAACAAAGTTAAGAAAAGCCTCTAACTGGAGAACCCCAGGCCCAGAAGTAATACCTAACTTCTGGTAAAAAGTATTAACATCTTTACATGGAGATTTAGCCATGAGTAAGAACTATTTATATGCACACCCTGAAGAGACACCAACTTTGCTAACAACAGAATAAACAATGCTCCTACCTAAGAGTGAACCTGCAAGCCACCCTAAAAATTATAGACCAATAACTTGCCTTCCGAAGACATATAAACTATAGACTGGAATTGATGCCAACAGAGTTTATAGTCATTTAGAAGAAAACTCAATTATGGCAATAGAACAAAACTGCAATAAAAGAAAGTCATTTGGAGTAAAGGATCATTTGTTGTTAGATAAAGTCATAGCGGAGAACTGTAAAAAGGGGAAGAATCTAAGTATGGCATGGACTGACAACAAAAAAGCATTTGATAGCATCCCACATTCATGGATAAAACAGTGCTTACAAATGTATAAGATATACCCTACACTGATAAATTACATCACAGTGACCATGAAACAGTGGCAAACCACTTTGCAGTTAAATCATGATAAAGGACAAACTATTATTCCGGGAATAAAAATCCAAAGAGGGATATTCCAGGGTGACTGTCACTGTTGCTCTTTTGTCTTGCCCTTAACCCATTAAGCTGTCTGCTTAGCAAACAGGTCATGGCTATGATTTAGCTCCCAGAAAGCAACAAAGTATAAAGACTTCTCATATTCTCTTTGTTGATGATTTAAAACTGTTTAGCTCATTGGATGAGGAATTAAAAGCACAACTGCAAGTAGTTAAAACTTTTTCAGATGATATAAGAATGTTATTTGGTCTTGATAAATGTGCAAAAGCAACCTTTAAAGCAGAAAAGCTGCATCACCAAGAAAACATCAGTTTGGGACAAGAATGTGATATAAAATAACTTGGGCAAGAGGGAATGTATAAATATTTGGGAAATGATGAACGATCAACAACAAAGCATGAACAAATGTGAATAAAACTTAGTAAGGAATATTTTAGAAGACTTAAATTAATTTTGAAAACAACATTGACATCT
Source organism: Protopterus annectens (assembly GCF_019279795.1). Classification (NCBI taxonomy): domain Eukaryota; kingdom Metazoa; phylum Chordata; order Ceratodontiformes; family Protopteridae; genus Protopterus; species Protopterus annectens. The sequence continues at coordinate 416,100,411 of NC_056726.1, read as the reverse complement.
TGGAACAAAATTCAGGCTATAACCCAATTTGCTCTTCCTGTCCTAACTTTAGTTTTTCTAGAGATTTACTGGCCCCAAAAGGAGTTGGATAGATTAGGCAGGAAAACAAGAAGGATGCTTCATGCTCATAAAATGATTTATAAAAATCAGTGCATACCAAGATTATATATTCCCTGTTCTGAGGGCGGGATGGGCTTCATTGAAATTTATTACATGTATAGATCTGCAGTCGTGGGACTCCACATGTATCTGCTGACCTCACAAGACCCAAATATAGTGAAAGTTTTGAAACATGAGGAGAATAAATCTAAGATGACTTCCCTTCTTAGTCTAGCAGAAGCAATATTGGCGTCAAGCAGGAATGGAAATCAAACCAGAAGTAGATAAAAATCAGGCAGCAACTGAATGTGCCAAAAAGCAAAAGAAAAGGTGAAGGATCAGATGAGAAGGCAAGAAATGTGGAAAATGCATAAATATAGTTGCAAGTATAGAAAACTTCTGGAAGAACCTCATGTTGATCAGAATTGAATGCAGGAATGGTTAAGGAGAGGTGAATTCAAATCAAAAGATGAAAAGTTAATACTGGCGGCTCAAGATAGTGGGCTACATACATGATGGTTTACAAAGTCCGTTGAACATGTGGGAGAAACAGACAAATGTAGGTTTTGTGAAACAGAAATGGGAACAGTTGCACACCTTGTTGCTGGTTGTGATATACTAATGGCAGAAGGACTGTATACTGAAATAACTGGGATGATAGTGTGGCAAGACTGTTGCACTGGGGATTGTGCAAATATTATAATATTGAAGTAGCTGAAAAACACTGGAAACATGAGCCACAAAGCATCATAGAAAATGATGAAGGTTATATCTCATGGGATCATCCATTACCAAAAACAGATGCAAGAAAACCAAATATAGTAGTCCATGAAAAGAAGACAAAAGTAGCATTGATTATTGAAATCGCTACACCCAGTGTCTAACGTGCAGAGAGACACAAAGTCATAAAATAGCAGGATTTGCAGGCAGAAATAAGGGCAATGTAGAAGAAAGATACCCAGACAATTCCAACAGTAGTAGGAGCAAAGGGTCTTATAAAAAAGATTATACAATTGTATTTGATATGTTACCGATACATGTAACTCTGTATGATTTGCAGAAGGCATCATTACTGGGCACATTGCGGGTGCTGTGAAGAGCACTTCTGGCTGACTTCAAAGACTGAATCAATAGTAATTTTGTGAACTTTAATCATACTTTGACTTAGGAATGCGGTCCATTCCCGTCATGCTATTATAAACCCAAAAGATTTGGAGAAATTAAAAACAGAGAATTAAAAAAAAAAGAATGGCAATAAAAAGAAAAAGCTTAATTACTGGCAAGGTAGTTGGTGTTCTTGGTGTCACAAGTATTATTACTAAAAACAAAATTTGATTTGAAACAGAATGTTAAAACATCTATTTTTGCTTTGCTTACACAGCCTTTATCAAGAGCACAGTTATTAACAATCATATTTACATAGCACGTTATAAGTGGCATTGGAAACATCTTCACTGATAAACAAAGGACTTAAAAAAAAGCAAAAAGAACTTTTTTCCACAATACTTGAAGCATTGGGATTCGAAGGGAGTAATAGTTGTGGGCATATTGTTAATGTATTTTGTCCACAAGGTGGCAACATTGGGTCAAAATCTGCTAATATGAATAGAAAAATAAAAGTAGAAACTGTCTTCCATCCTGCAGAAATAAAATAATAGAATTTTACTAATATTTTGATTGCCTGGATTCAAGGAAGATAGAAATGGCAAAAATAGTGTAAAAAGAAACAATACCTTGTACAGCAACAAACAGAAACAATCAAGGGACATTTCAGATAATGTACCTTGCCATATGAATGAAATCTTAAATGATGTCCTGATTTATTTGCAGGTTTAAGAGATTAGGAGAATATCCAGGGCCGGTGTAAGCATTTTGGGGGCCCCCAGCAAATGTCAAGTTGGGGGCCCCCTGGGCACTTTCAGTCTAAGTATCACCCTGTCACTGCCACCACTTCTATCCATCTTTTTAGTTCATGCTGCAGGCTTTTAGGAGTAGTACACACAGACTGACCTGTAGCTACAATGATCTTATTACAACAGGCATACATACCACACTGTGTTGGCCCATCTCACAAAGGGATATTTTACAGTTACTGGCATTTAGGTGTAACAATGATACATTACAACAACTCTATGTACAGGGAGAACTAATGTGCAATGGAACCCTAGGCACTGCTTACTGTTTCAGCCCCCGCCAAAAAAAAAAAACACACCCTCCAGAGTTTCCCCTCTGTTTCCCCCTTGTTGGGCTTCCCACTTATGCACAATACTTTTTTCTTCCATTTCTCACATTTTACCTTTTTCTTCAGCTTTTTCATGAAGGCATAACTTTATATATGCTCTAAAGTGCTTTTAAGTTTATTTATTTTTTACCCAATGATGGCTTGAACAGAAATGATGATCAAGGAAAGAAATTCAATATTGTTGTTCAGCTTTAGTTTTCCTTCCGTCTTTTCAATATACTTTCTTGAGCAAGACAGCACAGTAATAACCATTTAGGAAATAACTCAGTTAAGCCAGTGCCCCCAGAAGCTAGAGCATTTCCCAACCTTTTAATCCAAAAGTGGCCTAAACAAAATTGTGAGTAAGAAAAAAGAATTTCAGTCTTATTTTTTTCTTTCAATGAAGACAAGTTGTATCCAAGGCTTAAAATTCAAAGCTGACAAAAATAGTAGCTCAAAATAAATTAACAAGTCAATTGTTGTGAGGATACACAGATCATGTACGGAATACTGCCTGCCTCCCTAATCCTCCCAAAAAGACAGTCACTGCCTATGCAACCCTCTAGTGTTAGATTGGGATGAAAGCAGAGATTCAAATGGCCACAGTCATATATTTCAAGTGACTTCTGACATACATATACATAGCATGCCTACTTACTCTTCGATCCTAACCCCCAAAGGCAACCAGCTGTATATGTGCCTGATGTTCGATTGTGAGGAAAGTGAAAATAAATAATGATTGCAATAATGTATTCTACTTTGCTGCTACCAGGCAGTACACTGCCCCTACAGGAGCTAAAGTAACCTTCTTTGTATACCTCTGAGGTCTGTTAGAAAAGTAAAGGAAATGATAACTACACAATCCCCAGCACCCTCATAACCTACGGTAAATTTCTGTTCACAAACATCTGAGCAAGGATGTTTTAGAATGTTTGTGGTTGAGGACAAAGGATATTATCAGTTTTATCCTAACAGGGTCATATAATAACTCCATTCAGGCTAAACAGTGCAATCAGAAAATGAAACCATTTTTTTTCTCATTTTTTCCTCAACCAAAAACAGCTTTTTTGGGGTCCCCACAGTCAAGGATGATTAAGGGAGCCTCCTGTATCCATTTATGCAGTTTAGGGAGTGGGGGCCACCAGATTCCTAGAAGATCTAAGTGTCTGAATGCTCTGTGATATATTTTATGCCTCACTTTTGAAATATAATCACTTGTTAGCTACATTTTTATTGATACCCTGAAGAATAATGTGTGTGTTTCGGCATTATTGGATATGTGCATTGATAAAAATCTGTGATATTTTTTACACACACACACACACACACACACACACACACACACGCACCACAGCAATGCTAATTTTGTACTTATTTCAGCAAGTACATTGTACAACACTAGCACTTCTACACAAGATCAGTTGCTGCGTTTAGCAGTCATCAAACAGCAACAGGGATAAGTCACTTTTATTTACCTCGGTGAGGAGTAAATTAATACCTATCACTATCCCTGATTTCACAGATATTCCTGATTTTGTGTCATAATTTTGCTCTGTCACAATAAATCCAGTCATCAGAGTTTTATACTTATTGTCTAAAAATGCATGTTGATGCAAAATGTGTTATTATAGTAACTTTTTAAATGAATTAGAGTAATATATAAAATGTGTTCCTCATTTTGAGACTTTATTATGCTATTATTTGGTGCTGCGGTAGCGCTGTCACCTCACAGTTAGACGTTGCCCATTTGATTCTCAGTTAGAGCGTCTTCTGTGTGGCGACATGCGTGAACGGGCGTTCCTTCATTGAAGGTTGTGCGTTAGGCCCGGCAAGCCAGCACGTAAAACTCTACTGCCAATTATTAGCGGACCAGAGTTCCACTGTAGCGACCCCTAACTGGGAAAAGCTGAAAGACACATTCATTATGCTATTATTTTTATCACTGAACAGAATTCTTCAGCAAAGATGTTGAAAGTTATAGTATCAGTTGTTCTGCCAGTATGTATAAAAACCTTGAAAGAGAAACCATTTCTGAAGATTAGAAGCATCAGCTCTTCTTAAACTCCACAGTTTGCAATGAGATCAGTCACCCTGGGCTGCTGATCTCTGTAGTGCTTACTTTGCTTATGTTCATTACAGCTTTGTCCTAACAGGGTCATATCACAGTCCTGTTCAGGTTAAAGAGTATAATCGAAACTTAATACATTTTTTTCTCCTCATTTTCCCCAACCAACAGCGGTTTTTGTGGGGCCCCCACACAGTCATTGATAATTAAGGGGCCCCCTCCAGCCACAGTTATTGCAGGTACCTAAAACTGGCTATGTTGTTAATTTTAGTGAAGAGGATGTCCACCAACTGGGCTTAACTCGGCTGGATCATTATATCATTGGTAAAATATTTAATGAAATTGTAAAGCTTGTTACCTGACAAAATACTGTTACTACAACTAAAGATGTTTGAATTGTGAAGGAGATAAATACGAGTTATTGTTATTACCTGCTTTATTAAGTATACAAGATTGCTGTACTAGCTTTTGTTGGTTTGACAGACATGTTACAAAATATCAAGATAAGATAACTTGCTGTGGTTGGGGGCCCCCTAGGACTGGGGGGCCCCCAGCGACCGCAGGGTTCGCTGGTGCCTAAAACCGGCTATGAGAATATCAGAATGTCAGCAATTACTAGAGTTAAAAGGACCAAGAAAAAAATGAAATCTGATGTTATGCCAGTAATATGCACTCCCAAAAAGTACCAGGAGTAAAAAAACAAAGACCACCAACTAAACCAAATGGAAACTTTAGGTTTCATTAAAAGAAATTGGGGACCACAGAATGAGTAAACAGCATGGCTACTTTGTAAATAAAGACAAGACTGGCATTTGTACTGCTTCATAATATTTGAGAGTGATTAAAGAACAGTACTAATCAATACTTAACTTTAAAGAGTAAGCCTCAAGTATGTCAAATGCTAAGTAAGTCATTTTCACAAGCAGATAAAAAGCATGGTTTATGGTGGCTAAACCTAGATGCAGAAAGTTCCACATCATTTTTAACAGTAAGGTACAGATTCTTACACCCCTGTATGACATTTCGTCAGCATCAGAATTCCAAACAGATGTTTCACAGGCAAGTGAAGGCTTGGAAGGTGCTGTAATGTTGTAAACATAAATGAAAGTCTATTAATGTGAAGCCAGACACCGGAGGAATATGACTGAAGGCAGAAACAGTTGATGAATACACTAAGGCAACACAATTTCAAGTGCGCTGTCTGCCTGTGACTGACAGAGCTACCTTAATTTCTGCCACTGCAATCTTAAAATAACTAAACTATAACAACTTGCCACGTTATTCTCTAAACGTTCATTCAAAATGTCTGTTATTCTCTAAGAAACAACATTTGTAAACCTGATAGATGGTTGAAGGCAGTAACAGCAAATCCTGAATGAGTGAAAGAGGTCTACTGACAACTACTTTCAGCAAACCTTACCTGACTCTTCCCTTTCCTCAAAGGAAAGGAGTTGTTACCTCAAGATGGGGAGTGCAGGGAGTCTTGCCTCCTGCAAAAACATCATTTGGTTTAATGAAAGTGATTCTCAGTGGATCTGTTTTACTAATGTAAGATTTACAGTTAACTGCTGTCACTGAGTCAGCATAAATCCCTTCAGGTTCAGCACAGGAGAGACTTTTTTTCTAAAATCCAGAAAGTCTGCTGGAGTCCTTTTTCTGTGTATATCAGAAAACATTACACAGTTTTCCAGTCAAGCTCAAGGAACATCTCTACTCTGAATATTATTGTAAATTCCTCACGTATAATGGTTAAGATGGGATAATGAAAAAGTAATAAAACACCACACTAGACTACATTATATTGTTACATTTTTATATGCCTAAAACTGATGAAGCATCCTGCTAAAATGTATCGAAAATATTATACAGTTTATCTTATGTAATAGTTAGGTTGAGGGAATTATAAAATACTAAAACCTCCATATTGGAATATGTACTTATATTTTATAGGTCTAGCACTGCTGATGCATCCTACTGAAATGTATCAATTATTTCATATTGTGTTTCTATTAAATAAGTTGCACTGCATCAGATCAGTAATATCTGTCAAGTGAAAGCATTGAGTGTAATGTCTGTCAAAGGAAACAATCATGTGATAATAATGTTAGCAAAATTCTAACTTGTAAAATTGTATTGAAACTTCTAAAATTGTATAAGGTTTCTTATAAATGTGAATTGTTTTCAATTAAAGGTCAGGACTTGTAACTGTTTGCGTATTACTAATTTAAAATTTGTTGCTGTTCAATATGCCCATACTGGAACCATATGAAAATGTCGTCATGTGATTCAGGCATATAGTATCCTCTTAAAGAGACTGGATAACACTAATGTTACTAAAGAAACCACAGAGACATCATATTCCATCTCCTTGGGCAAGATAATCCATGAGCAAAGCTCAAGACATTAACAATAACTTAGCATATCTGCTTAATTACACCTTTTTTGCAATACCTCTGCCTGCTGACCATTAGCCCCATTCACGATACATGAGCAGGGGTAAAAGCCATCACAGGCCTAACTGTTGTCCCATGAGGCATGAACCAACCACAGGATCATCATCCAGGCAGACATTGGAGTCTCCTCAGGCCCCTACACTACTTATACCCCTTGGCAGCTTCCAAGGGATGTTAGCATTGCCAGTCTATGGGGGGTGGGGGAGTAGCACACAGGCTTATCCTCAAAACTACCCCCAAACTATTTGGCTATGCTGCAGCAGCAGCATGTCCCTCTGTCTGAAACTCTGTGAACTGCACCACCCAAAGCTCCCACTGGGTACCACACAAGTAGAAAGCCAAGTCACCTTTTTCCCCTCAGGATGACCAAAAACAGGCTACTATACTCATAATCCACAATGGACGCCATTCTACAACATCCAGTAATTTAATTCTGGTCAAACTAAACTGCATATTGTTGTTTATGTTTACACTGGTTTGACTGCTCTTTACTATTTCTTTCTAGAAAACCCATAATTTGTTGTACTTTCAAACTTGTCTATATGTATCTATATCTATATCTATATCTATATCTATATCTATATCTATATCTATATCTATATCTATATCTATGCGTGTGTGTGTGTGTGTGTGTATGTGTGTGTAGTGACAGAGATACATGGATAGATTGTAAGTTTGGAAGCATACTAGAGGCATATATGTTTTAAAACAAACAAGTTTATTAATCCAAAGCAGAAAAGAAAAAATGGAAATATAGCCTACTTGGATTTAGACAGTGTTAATGCATTTAGAACACAACCTTTTCACCAGACGTTATTATCCATGTCAGCATAGCCGGCCTTAGGCATAGGCCAACTAGGCGGCCGCCTAGGGCACTGCAGTAGCAGGGGCGCTTTTCCAGTATTTATTTGGCGTAGGTAGACCAGGATGGGGGCACTGGGTGGTGTGGTGGGGGGGCGCCGTGGAGACCTTTTGCCAAGGACACCAGTTGACCCAAGGCCACTCCTGCATGTCAGCAACGCACAAATAGCAGCTTCTACAGCCACAGTCTGTTCCTCCAGAAAACACAATTGTAGGCCCTGTTGGGCCTTCCCTTCTACTTCAGCAACTACAAAAATCTTCACCAGAATTTTGCCTCAGGTCCCATCTGCAATTAGCCCTGAATGGACTCTCAAACTCAGTAAATCTTACTACTTTGGTAAAGCCTCTGTTCTAACCCATGCTGAACATCCTACTAATGAACTTACTACCTGGTCTTCTCTGAACAGGCAACCTCTTTTTAAACAATGTAGAAACAGGCAACATATGCCTCATTATCTAACTAATGCAATTAGCTGTTTGACTGAATTGTTGCAGGAATCTTACAAGCTGAAGTCCTTTACTCACTTTAAAGGCAAATGCAGGATGTTACAATTAGCTACCCTTTCAGCACAAAACTACAGGTTTTTAATTTACTGTGATGGGCTGTGGGATCTTGATAACCCATCAGTATTTCTATTAGCCTACCTAGGCTTATAGGATACTGTGTGCCAAATTGGTTGGAAGGATATTGTCCAGCAGCACAATTCTGTGTTGACATCTTGGTGCTGTATAGACATTGTAATGAGGTGTGATCAGTCACATGTTGAAATGGCTACCTAAAAATAGAGTTTTGGTGACTACAAGGTCCACTTTACAGCTCAATACCCTCTCACTGTGGCTGAATATATTTCCTCAGTTGGCGTAATGGATAAGGACAGCATTCATAATCTCAGCCTATGCCCCACAGAAGTGTTGTGATAGTGAGGAAAAGAGTGCATTCAGATAGCAGTTGCAGGGCCTACTAAATAAAGAAGGACAACATGAATTGCTGTTGATAATGGGTGATTTGAATGCACATATCGGGACAGACAGAACAGGATATGACGACTGCCTGGGTCCACATGAGTGGGGTAACAGGAATAAAGAAGGAGAGGCCATTCTAAACTTCTGCCTGGCAAATGGCTTTATAGTAGCCAACATGGTTCAGAAAAAGGGACAGTCACAAGATCACATACAAGAGTAGCCAACATGCAACTCAGGTAGACTTTCTCCTAGTAAGGAAAGGGCACTGCAGTAGAATCACTGATTGCAAAGTCATCCCCATTGAAACAGTCGGCTCACAGAATAAACCACTGGTTACCACAATCAGTTGCAAGCAGTGGTCAGAGATGGCTGTATGGTCAAAAGAGGCTGATGACCTAGTAGGTGGCTGGACAGAAAGTACAACAGTCCAAGGAATTACTCAGTTCTCTAGTACCACAAGAAGAGGAGGAAATAGGTGGAGTTGAAGAAGAATGGTAGCACGTCAAAACAGTATGTGCGAGGACTACAGAGCAGATATGTGGCCGAGCCAGGTATGGAGATAAGGTACATAAGGAAAGGTGGTGGTGGAATGAAGAATAAAAAACAGACAAAGCTAGGAAGGAGCACTGGTTGGCTAACAAAAAAGGCTAAGAAAGGAGTTGCAGTAGCAAAGAACAGGACATCAGAGGCACTTTACCAGCTTCTGGAAAGGGACTCAGTAGGTGGCACAAAAAAAATATATCAGTTTGCAAGGCAAAGACAGAAAGATAAAGAAGACAGTCAGACACCCTTCATAAGGGAAGCCAGCAAAAACCTGCTCACCAATACACAGGACATCAAAGGCAGATGGAAGGAATACTTCCAACAGCTTCTGAATGAGGAAAACTCCACAGAAGCTGTATTACCCCAGAAACAGCCTATGATGAGAGAAGAAGAAGAGCCCACCCTAGGAGAAAGAAGTAAGAATTGCACTAAAGAAAATGAAGTCAGGGAAAGCAATGAGGTAGATGGATTGTGAGAAAGAAGATCTGTGATGGTATGAGCGTCAAAGAAAGCAGAAGTCTGACATTGAATCAAGAGAGATGGCAAGAATTCTGACATTGAATCAAGAGAGATGGCAACAGTTAACACAACACACCAACCCCACATAGAAAATGGGAAAAATGGGAATGATGATGATGATGACTAATTTAATTTTCAGCTGATACAGGACACGCAGTCTTCTTTACCTTGAATATCATGTGACTAAACTGCTTCCAATCCTACCTATGATGCATCCACATAGAAAGTAAATTCTTTCATAAAGTCCGGAGTTACTAGCACTGATCTAAAGCATAATATTCTCTATAACCTGTTGAATGCAGTATGTGCTTGTACTTTAATATGGGCATTTTCTTTTGTGAGCTTTGTCAAAGGACAGGCAATAGTTGCAAAGTTAGGTACATATTTCCTGTACCATCTGGTTAGTCCAAGAAAAACCTTCCCCTGCCATTTAGTGTTGGGTATAGGCTAGTTTTTATGGCCTCTATTTTTTCTAGTTGAGGTCTTACCACCCCTTTTCCTATATATAGTATTTTATTTACTTATTTATTTATTTGTTTGTTGATCAGGTTGGTGGGCTGGGTATAGAACATTTTTTGGCCACTTCTTGGGCTATTTAACAGTCATTCTTTTGCAAACTGTGCAAATCTGATTCAATTAAATACATGCTAAACCATACATATTTAATACAGATGTAATAATCAATCAGTAATGTTTACATTAAGCCATTTCTATAGCTTATAAACAGTTGAATTGAGATAGTAAAGCAATAGTAAGTACAAATTTTAACTGAGTACCTTACTGAAAATACAGCATTAGTAAAAAAAAGTTAAGCCTGACTGAATTATGGTTAGTAGTACATATACTTTAATGGTACAGAGATAGTAAGATATTATAGCAATAACCCACGCCTGGGTGTGGCTAATGCTGGATTTACCCACTGTTGGTGAGGTTTGGTCACGAGGGCGAAGCCCGAGTGGCCAAACAAAGACAACAGTGGGTAAATCCAGCATTACCCACACCCAGAAGTGGGTTATTGCTATTATACAATGACATTATTTAAGAAACAAAATACTTACTTTTCTTAAATAATGGCATTGTATAATGCCTCCTTGCTGCTCTTCCGCAGCTGTCTGCAATTCTGCGTATGCTTACTCAGTACATCAGAGCTGTGGGTGGAAGCAATGGAGAAAACAAGATCTCTGCTGCTTTTTACAAACTGTCTCGCTATGTTAAAGGAGTTTAACATAGCGAGACAGCTTTAAAAAAGCAACAGAGAATCTCCGTTGCTTTTTTTAAAGCTGTCTCGCTATGTTAAACCCATTTAACATAGTGAGACAGCTTTAAAAAAAGCAACAGATAAAGGAAGATCTCTGTTACTTTTTTTAAAGTTGTCTGACTATGTTATACTCCTTTAACATAACGAGACGGTGTCTAAACAGCAACGGAGATCTTGCGTTCTCCATTGCTGTAAAAAAAAAGACTTATACTAATGGAAAAAGTCGGGGCGACCAGACCTTTTTCCATTAGTATAAGTCTGATTTACAACGTGCATGCTGACCAATCAGTGTGCACGTTTTGGAATATTAATGGGGGGGGTCGTTGTATAATAGCAATGTGAGTATAATAGCAGTAGCTGCTGAGTATTGGAGGAGAAGATTACATTGAGGAGTAGGATGAGAGAAGGGGTAAAAGGAAGGAGAGGTCACCTCATGATGTGGAGGATAGATTAAGATATAAGAGTAGATTTATAATGCATTTATAATGTGTATACGTGTAATCAATAGCTGTTGTTTAGTAGTTCTTTTAGGTCTGAAGTTGTTGAAAATAACTATTGGAATTTTATTATGTTAGCCTGTGTCTAAATAATATATACATGTATCATGTTCCTGTGAATATTGTTTTATTTTTTTTTCTTAAAGAGTTGCAAATTTTCTGCACTTGTAATCTGTAGTGGTAAGTTGTTCCAAGATGCTGGAGCAAGCTTTTAAAAAGCTTTTTAAGATGTAGTTAATGCAAATACTTGGCTTCCACCATGCCAAGTTTACTTTTCTTAACATTCACTGTCAAACCTACTTGTAATGGAGCCACTAACACAGCCTGCACTTTGGTTAAGTGAGACTCCAACTCAGTGATGGATTATGTGCACTGTAGAACCTGGCCAGGCTCACACACACACACACACACACACACACACACACACACACACACACACACACACACACACACACACACGCACACACACACACACACACACACACTTTAGCTGCTGTACTTATAGTCCACTGATGTTTGTACACAACAATAACAGCCATTTGATGCTGTGCACCTCAGATGAATGTCCAATTGTGATTTAGAAAATGTCTACAGTAAAGTATTCCAACTTTCTTTACACTTGCTTTACATTAATGTACACCAATTTTGCATAGCCAGACTAATGAATTTTTTAACTTCATCATGACAGCCAGAGTCAGCCATTGTCATCCACAAACAGCCCTCAGATCCAATTATAGCCCCATTATTGACTATGTGCACATCATATATCTGATTGTAATAAAGTAAGTAAATAATTATGAACACAATAATGTATTTCACGGTTGTGTCACATAAACTTATAGTAGCCTAGATTCTTACTTATTCCACAAATGCACAATAGTTCTGCAAAGCCAAGATATTAAATTGAGTAAACACTTTGTTTTGCGCAACTCATCTTACTGCAGTGAAAATAAAACCTCTCAACCACTTAGCACAAGAATCAAGGACAAAACCAAAATAAAATATAGGACACAATTTCTGAAGATTTTAAATATTGCTTCTGAAAAACACTTCTGGACAGGGAAAACAGGTGCTGACTTTGAGGGAACATGGACAAAATTATTGGCTAGGCTTATAAGGGCCTCTGGGCCAATAGCCTAGTATCATCCTATGAACCTATGAAACTATAAAATACTTATGAAGTTGGTAGAATAAAAGTTTTTGTGTTGGCATGTATTTTCTGAAGGTTAACAGTCTGAAAATTCAAATGTCTATTAACACTTAATGACTGCAATCCTCAATGATTTACCAGAACACCACACATAGTTTGATGCACAGGCCAAAAAAATATGAGGCAAAGTCAGGACTGTTTTGCAAAATTTGGAGCAGTTTCAACTTTTTTCATACAGTCAGTTGCAGAGAATAAATAGTCCAGCTTACTTCATACAAATGCACACTAATCCTGTAATGTCAGACTTTAAACTAAGCAAATGACAAGAGGATAAGTTGCTTTCATCCACAGGCATCCCCTCCTTCCATTTAGTGATATAGTGTACTACACTGAACTATTATGTGGTGCTGGGATCCTACAGATTTGCATATGTGATCACTTCTCCAACACAGAATGCACATTAGAATTGTCACGTGACTTGTCTCATGCAGACAGCCAAATCCTCATACATTCTGTACGGGCTTGCACTACTATACAGATGGGCATAACACGGTTTGTTTTGTCACATGTAGGCTAGATGTCCATGGCATACCTCTTAATTTATTTGTTCAAAAATTCTGGACAAGGAAAAATAATAGGGAAACAAAGGCCCATCATCAGGGACAACTTTAAATATTACTCTTATTCACTTAAAAAGTTAACAGAATAGATTTCCCTTCAGCATGCATTTTCTGAAAATCAAGAAGCATTAAAATCTAATGACTAGCATTATTGGCTGAATGTAATCATCACTTATTTACCATGTGGCAAAGGGAAAAAATATGAGGCAAAGTCAGGGACATTTTGCAAATTTGGGGCAGCTGAGAGGTATGGCTCATGGGCATTACCAAATGAGGTACTGTATCTTGGGTAACTGCTAGGAATGCTGTTCGTGATCCACTCAGAGCTAGCCAATATATACAGTTATGCTGTAGGCAGGTGTGTGCCCATGCTTAAGATGACTAGCTTAACACTAATATAAAGTATTCAGTGCTCTCTGCAGTTTCTCCTATATACATGGTTACTGTGATATAAAGAAGATATGGGCATTTTTCAGAGTAGGTGATATCTGAGCCACAAATTCAAAGTGCACACACTCCATACTTACTACTTAAGCATGTACAACTTACCTTCCTAATGATATAACTTAGTGCATCCTACTATGTCATCTGTGACTTACAGGTGTCTGTCTTTATGTAATAGTAAGTGTAGTTGTGTGTATTTGCACTTATGTATGCATACAAGCATAGTGCATTCTGCATATGAAAACAATGAGTACATGCATGTGTTGCAAGTTCATAGTTTCATAGGTAAATACTAGCCTATCAGTCCACAGACTATTACAAACCTAGCCAATAACCAGAGATCAGAATCACACTCTGTATCTTATATTTGTGAGGTTAAGACATTCACCATCATGCCAACCCTCCCATTGTGTTTGCTTCTACCCTTTCTAATGTACATCATGCATCATGTACATGTGTATCAGCATACACTGTGGCTTGCAGCTGGTACATAATGCTCCAAGTGACATATTACTTTATTTTATGCATGGAGATAGACATGTTAATAGCCATACTTATAACATATGTGATATATACAGTTTGGCTGACTGCAATACCTTAGAATGTGTGCTAATCTACCAGATTCAGTATGTTACTGCTATAGTATATGCTGTCATCTCTTCCACATGTACTGTAGGAAGTGTAACCCACGTTATACATTCATCTTCTTCTTCTTCATCCTGACTGTCCCACCTTGTGTTACTGGGGAATGCCCCAGTACTAAGAGTCTTCTTCTCATCACTGTTTTTTTTTTATTTGGTATGGGCCAGGTATATGCTGATGGCTTTTTCAGGGTTAGGTATCCCAGCATTCTGTCTATGACTGCCTGGACTTGATATTATCATGCGATCCCTGGTTTCTTTATTAGTACAGGGATATAATATCACTGTTCTAAATTAAGGATGTGAGTTATAGGCAATAGCACCTGTGAAACAGTAACATATATGCTACTTTTAACTGCACATACAGTGCTCTATGTGTCCACTTGTCACCAGTGTTGTGTCACACTCTACATATATAAGCATAAAGTGCACATTTGTGGTACTGATATGTGTCTTGTGACATGTATATTTCTTGCTTCATGTTTCTGTATGTATTTCTTGATGCTACTGATATTTTGTCCATTATCTTGTTATTTTTTTTCAATAAATTGCTCAAGTAGGTGCCTCCATTTTTCAATGCCTAGCAGAAATTTCTCAACTGACATATACGTATATTATACTCCATTCTTTTGGCCAAATCTCTTCTCATTGAAAATGAGAAAACTAGAAACAGCAGCATTGTTAAAAGTAAAGTGCAATAGTTAACATGCTTTACAATAAAACAAATAATAACTTTTGTAAATGATAAATATGTACCACAAAACTGAAGGGCATATATATTTACAGACATAGTTGAACCCTTACAGTTCTTGCATATCAATCCCAGTTTAACTGGTAGATGTCAATGTTGCATGTACAGTCTGCAGCACTAAACACCATTCACAGACTTATTATTTGGTGCAATGCCATGTTGGCAATTTACCACTACAGAAAAATCTGTGTAAATGCTATATTCCTATCCATATTATGTGTCATACAGGTGAAGCAGCAGCAGGGGCTCAGAATACCATACCTGAGTGATAACTGAAGCATTCCTATTTGGGCACTGAAAGGTGCCTATTGCCAGGACACTAAATGCAGTTTTGTTTTGGTAGGATGAGGCATCTCTACTTTCCCAAAGCAATCAGATCTATATGCACATCACAGACTTGGTAGAATGTATCTCAATCAGTCCAGGTAAAAAGACCTTCAGTATTCAGTAATAGTGTTTCATTGCAACTATGATAGATAGCACAGTTGTCTGATAGCCTAGTGCGAAATAATGTATAAGTGGTCCAAATGGACTCTTGCCACTGCATGTTTATAGAATATTTTCTGAGAAATATCTGAAGTTTTTTCTTACCCTGGGGATTTCTTATTTCTTTTACCAGATTTTTAAGTTGTGTCAGTGGCACAACAGATAGCACATTTGCAGTTGGTGATAGAATATCAGAAGGCTGTGGTTTCTATGTTCATGGCAGGCACTTAGAATAATTTCCAGTACTGACACTGCATAGCCTTTGGATGAGATGTTAAACTGAGGTCTCATCTACCTGAGTTAATGGGTGGGTGCAAAATGTAAACAATCAAAGTAAAATCATACAAAACTTAAAAATACAATCCACTATTTAAAATATAATCAGTGCCCATTTTTATATTGGTAAAAAAACATACAAAAGCAAACACAACGTCATAATAACATATAATACTTACACTCCCAATCCTCTAATCCATAATCACTTTTCTGCCTTTCTTATTTCATACTCATTTCATTTTTATTATACAAAACGTATGCATTTAAACAAACAAATAAGCCAAATACATGCAACAATTCTTTATCCATTATATCCCATTTCCCTTTTAACCCCTTTAGAAAACATAGAATCACTACATATTCATTTTTTTCAATATTTCATGTGTCTCCCTCTCCTGTTCAGAATTTTTTTTTATACTTTCACACTCTAAAAAATGCTCAACTTTCTGTTCATTGTTACACATAACATAAAGTTTATGATAACTGCTTGTACTTCCTTACTGACTTTACTGGGAGTTTATTAATTATCAGTCTTAAACAAATCTTCACATTTCTTAATATAGCCAAATAGTTTTTTCAATTTCTATTCCCCACCAAGGGTAAAATCTGTAATAATTACCCATGATGTTTTTGCAACAAATTTTCCTGTTTCATGTTACTTCTATTCCATGACTTATCCATTCTTTTATTTTGTTCATATAATCAGTAGCTTCTCCTTCAAATATTTTAATCTCTCTTACACTTCTTGGATTATATTAATTTTATAATGTGTTTATATTTTACATTTAATATTTTAGTTACATCTTTTTATTTTTTTGTATAACATTCAATGCTAAAAATAAATTCAGTGAGCCCCAACAGTACTGGATTTATTAAATCCAAACCCATTCTAAATCTTGTATTGCATACTAGGGTCTACTTTAGAATGACAAAAACATAAAGTCTCGAACGCTCACATGAGGGAATAATCATAAACTCGAAAGTGATATTTTGGGATCGCAGTACAGTGAAGATCGGAATATTTGCCCTTTCCTCACTGTAGTGCGATCTTGGAGTAGGAATATATATTTAGCGGTGGGTGTGGGGAGTGCAGCCCCCACCAATACCAATTTTGAGATTGTGATTATTCGCTCATGTGATCATTCGGGAGTTTGCATTTTCAGTTTTATGACATAGACCTGCATACTATACCTTTTATACAGAATTTAATCTAGAACCCAAACTACATGAAAAACAACTTGTAATGTGTCCATTTCAAGACTTCCTGGAAACATAAGTACTCTGCCAAAATAGTCTAAGGGCAGTATTCATAATCTGGGGCTTTGCATTTTCGTAGCAGTGATCTGCAAAGAGCGCTTTGTGTGGTTATGCAAATCCTTGACTTTCAGGATGACTACAGAAATGTGAAGGACTTTTTGTGAACATGCCCCGCTATCACAAAAGCATAACATAATTAATACATAAGCAGTAGGCAGACAGCTAATACTTTGTTAAGGGGCTTTACACATATGTGTATGAGCTTGATTTATAGACATGAATCTATAATGAGCTAATTTGCATACAAAGTGTGTAAATGGTCCTGAATTTATGACAGAAAGTAGCAGATTTTTTTTTTTATTTCTCCATATCTTTTGGGTTTCTGATACTATGACCGTAATGGACCCCATTCCTAAGTCAAAGTGCAATTAAAGTTCATGAAATTAGTATTGTTTTAGTCTTTGATGTCAGCCAAAAGTGCTCTTCGCAGCATCCACAATGTGCCCAGTAATGACTCCTTCTGCAATTCGTATGGGGTTACATGGATTGGTAACATATCTAAATACGATTGTAGATTCTTTTTTATAACCCCTGTTGCTCCTACTACTATTGGAACTGTCTGAGTATCTTTCTTCCACATTGCTCTCCTATCTGCCTGCATATCCTGATATTTTATAGCTTTGTGTCTCTCTCTACGCAAGACACTGTAGTCACTGGGTGTGGTGATTTCAATGATCAGTGCTACTTTTGTCTTCTTTTCATGGACCACTATATCCATTTTTTAGCATCTATCTTTTGAACTGTTGGTAATGGGTGATCCCATGTGATATAAACTTCATAATTTTCTATGATGCTTTGTGGCTTATGTTTCCAGTGTTTTTCAGCCACTTCAATACCATAATGTTTGCATAATCCCCAGTGCAACAGTCTTGCCACATTACTATGCCTTTCAGTATATAGTCATTCCGCCATTAGTATGTCACAACCAGCAACGAGGTGTGTGACTGTTTCCAATTTGGTTTTACAAAACCTACATTTGTCTGTTTCTCCCACATGTTCAATGGACTTTGTAAATCAACATAGACATAACCCACTATCTTAGGCCACCAATATTAATCTTTCATCTCTTGGTTTAAATTCACCTCTACTCAACCATTCCTGCGTTCGTTCCTGATCCAGAAGTATTCTATACTTACAACTATGTTTATGTTTTTTCCACATTTCTTGCCTTCTCATCTGGTCCTTCCCCTTATATTCTTTCTTTTGTTTTTTTGGCACATTCATTTGCCGCCTGATTTTTATCCACTTCTGGTTTTATTTCAATTCCTGCTTGATGCTGATATGCTTCTGCTAAATTAAGCAGAGAAGTCATCTTAGATTTATTCTCCTCATGTTTCAAAACTTTCACTACATTTGGGTCTTATGAGGTCAGCAGATATGTGTGGAGTCTCATGAATGCAGATTTGTACATATAATAAATTTCAAGGTGGCCCATCCTTCCTTCAGAACAGTGAATATATAATCTTGGTATGCACTGATTTTTACAAATCATTTGGTGAGGATGAAGCATCCTTCTTGTTTTCCTATATAATCTATCCAACATGTTTTGGGGCCAGTCAAGCACTTCAAAACTCTAAGTTAGGAAAGGAAGAGCAAATTGGTTTATAGCTTCAGTGTTGTTCCTAGATGTCAGTGCTGTTTTCAGGATTAATTTATGTCTTCTGAAATATTCCTTACTAAGTTTTATTCGCATTTGTTTATGTTTTATTGTTGATCCTTCATCAATTCCCAAGTATTTATACACTCCCTCTTGCTCAAGTTCTTTTATATCACATTCTTGTCCCAAACCAATGTTTTCCTGGCTTTGCAGTTTTCCTGCTTTAAAGGTTGCTTTTGCACATTTATCAAGACCAAATGACGTTCTTATATCATTTGAAAAAGTTTTGACAACTTGTACTTGTGCTTTCAGTTCCTCATCTGATACAGTTTTAAATCATCAACAAAGAGAAGATGAGAAGTCTTTACAATTTGTTGTTTTCTAGTAGCCAAATTATCGCCATGGCCTAAGCTATTAAATAGACAGCTTAATGGGTTAAGGGCAAGGCAGAACAGCAGCGGTGACAAAGAATCACCCTGGAATATCCCCCTTTGAGTTTTTATCACTGGGATAATAATTTGTCCTTTATCATGGCTTAATTACAAAGTGGTCTGTCACAGTTTCATGGTCACTGTAATATAGTTGATCAGTGTAGGGTGTATCTTATACATTTTTAAGCACTCTTTTATTCATGAATGTGGGATACTATCAAATGCTTTTTTTGTAGTTAATCCATGCCATATTTAGATTCTTCCCCTTTTTACAGTTTTCCACTATGACTTTATTTAACAGCAAATGATCCTTTGTTCATATGACTTTCTTTTATTGACCTTTTGTTCTACTGCTATAATTAAGTTTTCTTCTAAATGACTATAAACTCTGTCAGCATCAATTCCCATATATAGTTTATACGTCGTCAGAAGCCAAGTTATTGGTCTATAATTTTTAGGGTAGCTTACAGGTTCACTCTTATGTAGGAGCATTGTTTTTCCTGTTGTTAATCAGGTTGGTGTCTGTTTGGGGTGTACGTATAAATAGTTCTTACTCATGGATAAATCTTCGTGCAAAGATGTTAATACTTTCAGGCAAAAATTAGGCACTGGATCTGGGCTTGGAGTTTTCCAATTAGAGGCTTTTCTTAACTTTGTTTCAATCTCTCTAGCTGTTACTTCAACCTATTTCATATCCTGTACCTTTGAACCTCTTATTCTTTCTATCCATTTAGCATCTTTGTTATGTTCCACAGGATCTTCATAGATACTTCTCCAAAATGTATTTATGTCTTCTTTTTTTGGCAGACTTTCAATTCCTTTTGTTGGAGGTCTTTCAATTCCTTTTTGGTGGTCTTTCAATTCCTTTTTTAATTTCTCCAAGTCTTTTGGATTTCTAATACCATGACAGGAATGGACCCCATTCCTAAGTCAAAGTATGAGTAAAGTTCATGAAATAAGTATTGTTTCAATCTTTGATGTCAGCCAGTAGTGCTCTTCACAGCACCTGCAATGTGCCCAGTAATGACTCCTGCAATTTGTACGGGGGTTACATGGATTAGTAGCATATCTAAATACAATTGTAATTTCTTTTTTATAAGACCCGTTGCTCCTACTACTATTGGAACTGTCTGGGTATCTTTCTTCCACATTGCTCTCATTTCTGCCTGCAGATCCTGGTATTTTATGACTTTGTGTCTCTCTGTATGCAAGACACTGTAGTCACTGGGTGTGGCGATTTCAGTGATCGATACTACTGTTGTCTTCTTTTCTTGGACAACTCTATCCAGTTTTCTAGCATCTATCTTTTGAACTGTTGGTAATGGGTGATCCAATGTGATATAAACTTCATCATTTTTTATGATGCTTTATGGCTCATGTTTCCAGTGCTTTTCAGCCACTTCAATACCATAATATTTGCACAATCCCCTGTGCAACATTCTCGCCACATTATTATGCCTTTCAGTATACAGTCCTTCTGCCATTAGTGTGTCACAACCAGCAACAAGGTGTGTGACTGTTTTCAATTTGGTTTTACAAAACCTATATTTGTCTGTTTCTCCCACATGTTCAATGGACTTTGTAAACCAGCATGTACATAGCCCACTGTCTTGGGCTGCCAATATTAATCTTTCATTTCTTGATGTGAATTCTTCTCTCCTTAACTATTCTTGTGTTCGTTCTTGATCAACATGATGCTCTTCCAGAAGTTTTCTATACTTGCAACTATATTTATGTTTTTTCCACATTTCTTGCCTTCTCATCTGGTCCTTCACCTTATAGTCTTTATTTTGTTTTTTGGCACATTCAGTTGCTGCCTGATTTTTATCTAGTTCTGGTTTGATTTCCATTCCTGATTGACGTTCATATGCTTCTGGTAGATTAAGCAGAGAAGTGATCTTAGATTTATTCTCCTCATGTTTCAAAACTTTCACTACATTTGGATTTGTGAGGTCAGTAGATATGTGTGGAGTCCCACGATTGCAGATCTATACATGTAATCAATTTCAAGGAGGCCCATCCCTCCTTCAGAACAGGGAATATATAACCTTGGTATACACTGATTTTTATAAATCATTTGGTGAGCATGAAGCATCCTTCTTGTTTTAATATCTAATCTATCCAACACTTTTTGGGGCCAGTCAATCACTCCAAAACCGTACGTTAGGACAGGAAGAGCAAAATGATTTATAGCTTGGATCTTGTTCTTAGATGTCAGTGCTGTTCTCAGGATTAGTTTAAGTCTTCTAAAGTATTCCTTACTGAGTTTTATTCACATTTGTTCATGTTTTATTGCTGATCTTTCATCAATTCACAAGTATTTATACACTTCCTCTTGCTCAAGTTCTTTTATATCACATTCTTGTCCCAAATTTATACTTTTCTGGTGTTGCAGTTTTCTATTTTTAAAGGTCGCTTTTGCACATTTATCAAGACCAAATGACATCCTAATATCATCTAAAAATGTTTTGACAACCTGCAGCTGTGCTTTCAGTTCCTCATCTAATGAGCTATACAGTTTTAAATCATCGACAAAGAGAAGATGAAAAGTCATTAGACTTTGTTGTTTTCTAAGAGCCAAATTGTAGCCATGGCCTAAGCTGTTAAGTAAACAGCTTAACGGATTAATGGCAAGGTAGAATAGCAACTGTGACAGAGAGTCACCCTGGAATATTCTCCTTTAATTTTTATCTCTGGGATAATAATCTGTCCTTTATCATGGCTTAATTGCAAAATGATCTGCCATTGTTTCACAGTTACTGTAATGTAGTCAATCAGTGTAGGGTGTATTTATACATTTTTAAGCACTCTTATCCATGAATGTGGGATATTATCAAATGCTTTTTTGTAGTCAATCCATGCCATACTTATATTCTTCCCCTTTTTACAGTTCTAGGCTATAACTTTAATTAACAACAAATGATCCTTTGTTCCATATGACTTTCTTGTATTGCCCTTTTGTTCTACTGCCATAATTGAGTTTTCTTCTAAATGACTAAAACTCTGTCGGTGTCAATTCCTGTGTATAGTTTATACATAGTCGGAAGGGTAGTTATTGGTCTATAATTTTTAGGGTAGCTTGCAGACTCACGCTTAAGTAAGATCATTGTTTTGCCTGTTGTTAGTATGGTGTCTGTTTGGGGTGCGCATATAAATAGTTCTTATTCATGGCTAAATCCTCGTGCAAAGATGTTAATACTTTAAACCAAAAGTTAGGTACTGCATCTGGGCCTGGGGTTTTCCAATTAGAGGCTTTTCTTAACTTTGTTTCAATCTCTCTCTGGCTGGTACTTCATCCCATTTCATATCCTGTACCTTTAACCCTCTTATTCTTTCTTTAACTTCTTCAATCCATTTAGCATCCTTGTTATGTTCCACAGGATCTTCATGGATACTTCTCCAAAATGTATCTACTTCCTCTTTTTTTGGCGGTCTTTCAATTCTTTTTACCTTATTTCTCAATTCTCTATAAAATTTTTTGGATCATCAATAAATTGCTTATTTTGTACTTTTCCTTTATATTTATCTTTGTATCTTCCAAGTCTTTCCACCTGTGCTGAGATTTTTACTTTGTTATTTGCGATAGTACATGCTAGATCCTGGTCTGTTATAATACTGCGCATTTCTTTTATCACATCTATCTTTCTAAGTATTTTTGTTTATCTATTCCCTCTTCTATTATCTTCTAACAGTGACACTTCTTGTCTTAGCTGCTTTATAGTTTTCTCTTTGATATTTCCATGATGGTATTTGCTTTCGTCTCTTCCTTTCCCTCGCTACCCTGTGTTCCTGTGGTAGAACTTTATCAGTTATTAATTTAGCAGCACAGTAATATATTGTGTTTACTTCTGTTATATCACTTGGATCTCTATGGACAGTCCCAGTTACTGTGTTCATTTGTTTTATCAAACTTCTGACTTTTGGGGTTTTATTAACCTCCTGCAGTCTATTTCTTTCATTGATCTTGATATATCTGTCATGTCTATTAAATCAAGCAACTCTTCTCTTAACTCATTTTCTTCCAAACTGAGGGCACATCCCTTGTTTTATGTTTCCTGTGGGCATTCTGTAGAATATTCTAGAGCATCTTCCTGTGGCACATTGTCTTCAACTTCATCCTGTGCTGTCCTTTGCCTTATCACATGGGAACTCACTGGCTTATTACTCCTCAACATTGACTGCATCAGAGTTTCCACAGTTTCCTGTTCCTTCCTTTGTTGTCCAGCTTCAAGTGAATGTTTATACTGGTTTTCAGTGGGAGGTTCCAAATTATCTTCATATGGCACCTGACCAATTGCTTCCTGTTCCACTTATTTCCCCTTAATTTGGATATCCATTACTCTATCATGTTGTGGTGCTTTCTGAATTAGATTTTCTACACTGAATCCTTCACTTTGCAGGTACTCCATGACCTCAGTTTCTATTTCTTTAACGTCTCCATTACGAGTCTCCTTTTCTACTTTTCCTCTTTGTCTTCTTATTTTTTGTATTGTAATGTTTTCCATGTCTGCATTCCTTTGTCTGTATTTCTCTTCAAATATCTTTGGTGCTACTCTTTTTGTATTGGTTAGTTTTGCTTTCTCCTTTGCATAAATATTACACCATATTAAATCTCTTTTTCTTTCCCATGTCCATATTTCTTCTTCAGATGTTTTCTGATCTTCCTGTTTCTTCCTACTTTGGGTACTCACTCCATTCTGCTGTGATGTAACCTGCATTAGACCTTCTACACCAAATCCTTCACTTCGCAGGCACTCTATAATTTCAACTTTTATTTTTTTTTAATTCTACTTTACTAATCTTCTTTTCTGAGTTCCATCTTTGTGATTTTATTTTTTTTATTGTGAAATTTTCCATATCTGGATGCCTTTGTCTGTATTTCTATTCGAATATCTTTAGGGCTGCCTTCTTTGCATTGATTAATTTGGCTTTCTCCTTTGCATAAATATTGCACCATATCAAATCTCTCTTTCTTTCCCACATCCATATTTCTTTTTTTACAGTTTTCAAATATCTCTTGGTTTTGTTGTTTATATTTTTGCACTTCATCAGATGCTTCTTTTTCCAAACAGATCAAGGTTTCTTGATCTATATACTGTTTTTCACAAATCTGTTGTATTAATTCCTTTCAGGGAGAATATGGAGATTTGATGGGAGCTTAGATGGTAGTTCTGCATTCCTGGACATGTTTACTGAAGGGATCCCTTGAGTAAATGCTTCATTTTGATGCTTGTGTATACCTGGACATTTTACTGAAGGGATCGCTTGAGGAAATATTTCATTTTGGTGCTTGTGCATACCTGGACACATTAATAAAGGGGTCTCTTAGGTGAATATTTCATTCTGATGCTTGTGCATATCTGGACATTTTACAGAAGGGGTCCCTTGCAGAAATGTTTTATTTTTGTGCTTATGCATACTAGGAAATGTTACTGAAGGGACTGCTGGGAAAAATAATTCATTGTGTCCCACGGAAGTGTTTGTGCATACATAGTCAGACTGTAGTGACTAATGGGCAAATTAACTGATTTTGTCATTTTAGTGCTTGTGCATATTTACTACAAACTAATGAAGGGGTTGCTGGGAAAAAAATAATTC
Organism: Protopterus annectens; assembly: GCF_019279795.1. Taxonomy (NCBI): domain Eukaryota; kingdom Metazoa; phylum Chordata; order Ceratodontiformes; family Protopteridae; genus Protopterus; species Protopterus annectens. Next base: position 416,075,621 of record NC_056726.1, on the reverse strand, counting down.
ATTTGTGTGCCTGGGAAGAAGATCCTGTGCATATTTGGGCAAACAAGTTTGAGGATTGCAGCTCCAATATCAAAGACAAAGGACCCCATTTAACAATGGATGTGTGTACCACGGGGATGTCAGACTATGATTTGCAAAACTACCTCATTAGCATACTACTCTTTACAACAGTTCTCATTTGCATCTCATTATTTTTAATGCATTTTGCATTAATGTAAATGACCTCTATGAATCTTACCATTGCTATGTTCATTCGTAAGCATCAGGAATGCCACTATCCCATTTGCATAAGCGACTGTGAATAGCTGCCTTACTTGTTTAATATTACAGAATTTATTAAGTATATGTTTTTTTCTGAAGAGACAAGTCATATGATTTCCATGCAACAATTAAATACTTTATGTTGTGTATTTAATAAGTCTAATGTTTTAGTATAATCTGGCTGTCTCTAAATTTAATGCTCACTTCAGTATCATGTCTAGTAAAATATATATCACCTGTTTTTTATTTCTCTAAATCCTTTGCCTTTTTCTTTACTTCAATCTAACCCAGTCATCCTCAGAAGAGATCATAAACCCTTCATGACACTTATCCATACCTTGTTTTTAACTAGTATAACGATATAATCTGTACAACACATCATTAAAGTCAATTTCACTAAGTCCCAGTAAATCAAAATTGCCTTGCAATTATTTCTTTGCAATTTATTTACAGCATTTATTACCATATTAAAAAGTATTGTGCTCAATGGACATCCCTGATGGATCCTACTTTTAACTTCAATATCTCTGCTAAACCAGCCATTTACTAATATCCTTGCAGCTGCATTTTCATAAGTACTTTTTAAAAAAAGTTAATAATTTTATTTGGAATATCATATTGTTTTAAAATATTCCATAACTGATTGTGGCACATGTGATGAGATGAGGTACTGTCAGCTATACCAGGAGAAGTAGGGCAGAGGATGTGTAACATATGCCAGCACAGCTAGTTGGAATTTATTAAAGAATTATATGATATTTGAATAACAAACTGATTTGTACAGATATTTGTGTTGAAAATGTATTTGTAAAGTTGCTTGTGTCAAAAATGATCAACAGTGTGCCCTACTGGAAAGAAAATAAAGGTACATGCATTATTGTAACCATTTAAATTCATATATTGTAACAGAGGAGACTGGAAGAGAAGAGGTTAATCCTAATCCATCTGACTTTGAGAAATACTGGGCTTAGGCCATAAAGATGTTATCTCACAGTTTTGAATGCAGCCAGAGACAAAAAGTCTGTACTAGGAAGCTTGCTGCATTGTAATTAGGGTGAACTAATTGCTACTCTGAAAGGGTAGAGGTTTGAAATTGTTTTATGACTTCCAGGAGCTGCAAAAGATCTGAGCAAAGCTCTATATATGTCTATGGTAACAAATAGGTGCTAAATTCCTGGCAGCTTCTAGTGTTAGTGATAGTGTGGGAAACAGAGTCAGATGACCAGATGTGATGTCATTCTGTAAGCTATCCCAAAAATAATATTTATATATTATATTGAGAAGTCTTCAGTCAGACTGAGCAGTCTATTTATTGGAACCTGACAAAGAAGGAAGACCACTCACCTACTTCATCTTGCCTTGCTCTAGTAAGTGACCAGGGACTAGTACTCTTTAGATTAGTCAGAAAAAATATAGTGAGATTAGTTAAGTACTGTTTTTCTGTAACTGTGTGAGTCTATTCTCCTGTGTTGTTTTGATATTTCCTGTGGTTGAAACTCTGGTGTTTACTAAAAATAGATATTTAGTATTTTCATGTTCTTTTATTATTTATTATTAAATATATTTAAACTTTTCATTGTGGCTGGTCCTTTTAGAAAATATTTAAGCTTTGACAGTATTTGCATATATTCATTTGGTGATAACTGTGATCACTCATGAAAGCCTGGCTGTTTGGTCAATATTGCCATTTGTATTAATATTAATTTCACTCAGTATAACTGGATAGCTTTTTAAGAGCCTTATAGTAACTGGCTGGTGGCAGTGAATCTGCCTTATAGCCTGGGCAAAATTGGTAGAGTGTATAATCTGAGCCAGCCTTTCCCAGGTGTGCGTGTATGTGTGTGTGAAAATTAAATCTCCAAGTGTGTGTTTGTCAGCTACTTAGAGCAGGGGCACAAAGCACTAGTTTTACAGAGAAGGTGCTGGAGGACTTGGCTTGGACACTCAGCTGAGGATGTAACCCTAGAGCTGTGCCATGGGGAGTATTACTGGGGACCTGGGGAGACAGGTAGAGACAGAAACTTAGACCCCAAGCTGAGTGTGCTCCCTGTGTGCTCTTAAGGGAAATTGTGCTTGATGCAGAGAGATTTATATCTGGAAATACTGAGTGTATCCATTTTTGTTCCAAGTGGACGTCCCTCTCCAGTGTCATTGGTGAAGATTCCGGCTCCTTGATTCCTGGCCCTGAGTTGGGGACATCACAGCATATATTATCATATGCCCTTTTTAATGCCAGATGAATCAATTTACCTTCAACTTGATTTTGTGCAACCTTGTCTATTATTTCCTTAACTATAAACACCATATCTCTACTGTCCTTTACTTTTATCCAATATACTTCATCATTTATGACCTCTTTTATGACATTATTAAACCTTATTTGAAAAGTCATCACAACTATTTTATGATCTACTTTACATACTGATTTAGTTCTCCAGTAGCTTAGTAGTTTCACCCTTCCTCCAAATAAGTCCAATAACCCTTCTTTACATTACTCTTGATTGTACTCCATTATTTACAACTCACATATCACATCATGAAAACATTTTAGGTCAGCCTTGATCATTTTTCTGTAAAATGTGTACTTAGTACCATCTTTCCCTGGCACAGACTCAATCCTTCCTCTCTATATACTTTTTTTGAACTTCCTCAGTAGTCATCTCTTTGCTCAGGATATACAATGCTGCTTTAGAAGTGTTTTTAACACCCCATTGAACATCCTGTATACGCTGTTTTTGTGCATACAAAGCTTCAAAAAGACTGTACAGCCTTAGCTATTTCTTCTTTCTTATTAACTATCAATTAGAATACTTTTGTTATACTTTATTTGCCTACTTAAAAAGCATTAACCTCTTCACTTATACCTTCAACAGCATATTTTGCTTTAATAAATTATTTCTTATCTTTGCTTCATTCAACATAAATTAGAACCAAAGCTGTGCACTGTTAGTGGCTTCTATAAAGTTGCCATTCAACATAAATATTAATTTCTGCTGTATCATTACTTGCTTATTATTATCTCCTATAATTTCCTCTAATTTCTGACATTCTTCTTCATATATTTGTTTACAGTATATTTTATTTAGATTGTAGGATGACATTGGTGATCAAGAAGAGGAGGATGAGTGTGAGGGCAGCACCAAGGATCAAATGGTGGAAATTGAAAAATGGTAATTCAGAATCCAAAAAGCTTGTAGTGCAAACCACCAAAGTGTACTCCGGAACCACCAATAAGCGACACTGCCCAGATAGACACCACGATAATCAAATCAAGTATTTAATCCACAAAACGCCAAACAGGTATATTCCAAACAACAAAACTTGTGAAAAAACGAATTACGTACAGAAGGTAGCACCCAGAAAACACATACAAATGCATACAAATGTTGGTAGCAGTTAAGCGCTTTCAACCATAATCAGCTGGTCTTCCTCAGAACTGCATAGGGAAGCGTTCAGTCAGTTTATGAAATAGTTTGAATTTCTAAATATGACATCACTATATTAATAAACTTTTAATGGATATATTATCGTTTATATCCATTAAAAGTTTATTAATATAGTGATGTCATATTTAGAAATTCAAACTATTCATACAGTACATACCAGTGTCTAAAAAGGATCACAAGTCTCATAATATATACTTATTAGATGCTTTATTAGTATTTCATAAATATATACTTATATTATTATGTATTTTAAACTTATGTACATTTTAGTAAAAATTTTTGTGAATTTGTGAGTATTTATGACATTCAGTACAATTAGTTTAGTTATACATATATTATATACTGTAATATTTTCTCATTTTTCTAATAGGTCATAGTTGTTATATTTTATATAATAGTTTTTATGTATCATAAATTATGTTAATAATTATACAAAAACATTAGAAGGTTATGTACATAATGGACTGTTATAGTTTATATTCTAAGTACAATGCCAATGTAATATTTTTATTTCTATTTTTATTTCTTAAATTACAATTTAACATTTAGATGTTTTTTTCAACAAAATTTACATTAGTCTGAGTATAATATGTGGACATTAAAGTAAGTAGTTATTAGCTATATGGTTCACTACATATATATGTAAATATATCTTTAAGAATGGAAATGCACTTGTTTGGCGCCTTAAAGTTGATTTAAACTGACTGAACGCTTCCCTATGCAGTTCTGAGGAAGACCAGCTGATTATGGTTGAAAGCGCTTAACTGCTACCAACATTTGTATGAATTTGTATGTGTTTCCTGGGTGCTACCTTCTGTATGTAATTCGTTTTTTCACAAGTTTTGTTGTTTGGAATATACCTGTTTGGCATTTTGTGGATTAAATACTTGATTTGATTATCGTGGTGTCTATCTGGGCAGTGTCGCTTATTGGTGGTTCCAGAGTACACTTTGAAAAATGGTAATTGTGAGGTGATGTTCAGGGAAGAGTTAAGACAGGTACCGGGTGGCAGTCAAGAGTTACCGAATAGCTGGGTAACTACAGCAGAGCTAGTAAGAGAGATGGCTAGAAAGGTGCTTGGTGTGACATCTGGAAAGAGGAAAGAGGACAAGGAAACCTGGTGGTGGAATGAAGAAGTACAGGAGAGTATACAGAGAAAGAGGTTGGTGAAGAAGAAGTGGGATTGACAGAGAGATGAAGAAAGTAGACAAGAGTATAAGGAGATGAGGTGCATGGCAAAGAGAGAGGTGGCGAAGGCAAAGGATAAGGCGTATGATGAGTTATGTAAAAGGTTGGACACTAAGGAGGGAGAAAAGGACCTGTACCGATTGGCTAGACAGAGGGACCGAGCTAGTAAAGATGTGCAGCAGGTAAGGGTGATAAAGGATAATGAGAGGATTGCAGCTCAATATCAAAGACAAAAGGACCCCATTTAACAATGGATGTGTGTACCACGGGATGTCAGACTATGATTTACCAAAACCAACTCATTAGCATACTACTCTTTACAATAGTTCTCATTTGCATCTCATTATTTTTAAGGTATTTTGCATTAGTTTAAATGACCTCTATGAATCTTACCATTGCTATGTTCATTAGTAAGCATCAGGAATACTACTATCCCATTTGCATAAGCGACTGTGAATAGCTGCCTAACTTGTCTAATATTACAGAATTTATTAAGTATATGTTTTTTTCTGAAGAGACAAGTCATATGATTTCCATGCAACAATTAAATACTTTATGTTGTGTATTTAATAAGTCTAATGTTTAGTATAATCTGGCTGTCTCTAAATTTAATGCTCACTTCAGTATCATGTCTAGTAAAATATATATCACCTGTTTTATTTCTCTAAATCCTTTGCCTTTTCTTTACTTCAATCTAACCCAGTCATCCTCAAGAGATCATAAACCCTTCATGACACTTATCCATACCTTGTTTTAACTAGTATAACAATATAATCGGTACAACACATCATTAAGTCAATTTCACTAAGTCCCAGTAAATCCAAAATTGCCTTGCAATTATTTCTTTACAATTTATTTACAGCATTTGTATATTAAAAGTATTGTGCTCAATGGACATCCTGATGGATCCTACTTTTTAACTTCAATATCTCTGCTAAACCAGCCATTTACTAATATCCTTGCAGCTGCATTTTCATAAGTACTTTTTAAAAAAAGTTAATAATTTTATCTGGAATATCATATTGTTTTAAAATATTCCATAACTGATTGTGGCATATGTGATGAGATGAGGTACTGTCAGCTATACCAGGAGAAGTAGGGCAGAGGATGTGTAACATATGCCAGCACAGCTAGTTGGAATTTATTAAAGAATTATATGATATTTGAATAACAAACTGATTTGTACAGATGTTTATGTTGAAAATGTATTTGTAAAGTTGCTTGTGTCAAAAATGATCAACAGTGTGCCCTACTAGAAAGAAAATAAATGTACATGCATTATTGTAACCATTTAAATGCATATATTGTAACAGAGGAGACTGGAAAAGAAGAGGTTAATCCTAATCCACCTGACTTTGAGAAATACTGGGCTTAGGCCATAAAGATGTTATCTCACAGTTTTGAATGCAGCCAGAGACAAAACGTATGTACTAGGAAGCTTGCTGCATTGTAATTAGGGTGAACTAATTGCTACTCTGAAAGGGTAGAGGTTTGAAATTGTTTTATGACTTCCAGGAGCTGCAACAGATCTGAGCAAAGCTCTATATATGTCTATGGTAACAAATAGGTGCTAAATTCCTGGCAGCTTCTAGTGTTGGTGATAGTGTGGGAAACAGAGTCAGATGACCAGATGTGATGTCATTCTGTAAGCTATCCCAGAAATAATATTTAGATATTATATTGAGAAGTCTTCAGTCAGACTGAGCAGTCTATTTCTTGGAACCTGACAAAGAAGGAAGACCACTCACCTACTTCATCTTGCCTTGCTCTAGTAAGTGACCAGGGACTAGTACTCTTAATATTAGTCAGAAAAAATATAGTGAGATTAGTTAAGTACTATTTTTCTGTAACTGTGTGAGTCTATTCTCCTGTGTTGTTTTGATATTTCCTGTGGTTGAAACTCTGGTGTTTACTAAAAATAGATATTTAGTATTTTCATGTTCTTTTATTATTTATTATTAAATATATTTAAACTTTTCATTGTGGCTGGTCCTTTTAGAAAATATTTAAGCTTTGACAGTATTTGCATATATTCATTTGGTGATAACTGTGACCACTTATGAAAGCCTGGCTGTTTGGTCAATATTGCCATTTGTATTAATATTAATTTTACTCAGTTTAACTGGATAGCTTTTTAAGAGCCTTATAGTAACTGGCTGGTGGCAGTGAATCTGCCTTATAGCCTGGGCAAAATTGGTAGAGTGTATAATCTGAGCCAGCCTTTCCCAGCTGTCCGTGTATGTGTGAGAGAAAATTAAATCTCCAAGTGTGTGTTTGTCAGCTACTTAGAGCAGGGGCACAAAGCACTAGTTTTACAGAAAAGGTGCTGGAGGACTTGGCTTGGACACACAGCTGAGGATGTAACCCTAGAGCTGTGCCATGGGGAGTATTACTGGGGACCTGGGGAGACAGGCAGAGACAGAAACTTAGACCCCAGGCTGAGTGTGCTCCCTGTGTGCTCTTAAGGGAAATTGTGCTTGATGCAGAGAGCTTTACATCTGGAAATACTGAGTGTATCCATTTTTGTTCCAAGTGGGCGTCCTCTCAGTGTCATTGGTGAAGATTCCGGCTCCTTGATTCCTGGCCCTGAGTTGGGGACATCACAGCATATATTATCATATGCCCTTTTTAATGCCAGATGAACCAATTTACCTTCAACTTGATTTTGTGCAATCTTGTCTGTTATTTCCTTAACTATAAACACCATATCTCTACTGTCCTTTACTTTTATCCAATATACTTCATCATTTATGACCTCTTTTATGACATTATTAAACCTTATTTGAAAAGTCATCACAACTATTTTATGATCTACTTTACATACTGATTTAGTTCTCCAGTAGCTTAGTAGTTTCACCCTTCCTCCAAATAAGTCCAATAACCCTTCTTTACATTACTCTTGATTGTACTCCATTATTTACAACTCACATATCACATCATGAAAACATTTTAGGTCAGCCTTGATCATTTTTCTGTAAAATGTGTAATTAGTACCATCTTTCCCTGGCACAGACTCAATCCTTCCTCTCTATATACTTTATTGAACTTCCTCAGTAGTCATCTCTTTGCTCAGGATATACAATGCTGCTTTAGAAGTGTTTTTAACACCCCATTGAACATCCTGTATACGCTGTTTTTGTGCATACAAAGCTTCAAAAAGACTGTACAGCCTTAGCTATTTCTTCTTGCTTATTAACTATCAATTAGAATACTTTTGTTATACTTTATTTGCCTACTTAAAAAGAATTAACCTCTTCCCTTCTACCTTCAACAGCATATTTTGCTTTAATAAATTATTTCTTATCTTTGCTTCATTCAACATAAATTAGAACCAAAGCTGTGCACTGTTAGTGGCTTCTATAAAGTTGCCATTCAACATAAATATTAATTTCTGCTGTATCATTACTTGCTTATTATTATCTCCTATAATTTCCTCTAATTTCTGACATTCTTCTTCATATATTTGCTTACAGTATATTTTATTTAGATTGTAGGATGACATTGGTGATCAAGAAGAGGAGGATGAGTGTGAGGGCAGCACCAAGGATCAAATGGTGGAAATTGAAAAACGGTAATTGTGAGGTGATGTTCAGGGAAGAGTTAAGACAGGTACCAGGTGGCAGTCAAGAGTTACCGAATAGCTGGGTAACTACAGCAGAGCTAGTAAGAGAGAAGGCTAGAAAGGTGCTTGGTGTGACATCTGGAAAGAGGAAAGAGGACAAGGAGACCTGGTGGTGGAATGAAGAAGTACAGGAGAGTATACAGAGAAAGAGGTTGGTGAAGAAGAAGTGGGATTGACAGAGAGATGAAGAAAGTAGACAAGAGTATAAGGAGATGAGGTGCATGGCAAAGAGAGAGGTGGTGAAGGATAAGGATAAGGCATATGATGAGTTATATAAAAGGTTGGACACTAAGGAGGGAGTAAAGGACCTGTACCGATTGGCTAGACAGAGGGACCGAGCTATTAAAGATTTGCAGCAGGTAAGGGTGATAAAGGATAATGAGGGAAACATACTCACAAGTGAGGAGAGTGTGTTGAGCAGATGGAAAGAGTACTTTGAGGGGCTGATGAATGAAGAGAATGAGAGGGAGAGAAGGTTGGATGGTGTGCAGATAGTGAATCATGAAGTGCAGTGGATTAGCAAGGAGGAGGTAAGGATAGCTATGAAGAGGATGAAGAATGGAAATACTGTTGGTCCAGATGACATACCTGTGGAAGCATGGACGTGTTTAGGTGAAATGGCAGTGGAGTTTTTAGCTAGACTGTTTAATGAAATCTTGGAAAGTGAGAGGATGCCTGAGGAATGGAGAAAAAGTGTTTTGGTACCGATTTTTAAGAATAAGGGTGATGGGCAGAGCTGTAGTAACTACAGAGAGATTAAATTGATCAGTCACAGCATGAAGTTATGTGAAAGAGTAGTGGAAGCTAGGTTAAGAAGGGAGGTGAGGATTAGTGATCAGCAGTATGGTTTCATGCCAGGAAAGAGCACTACAGATGCAATGTTTGCTTTGAGAGTGTTGATGGAGAAGTACAGAGAATGTCAGAAGGAGCTGCATTGTGTCTTTGTGGATTTAGAGAAAGTATATGACAGGGTGCCTAGAGAGGAGTTGTGGTATTGTATGAGGAAGTCGGGAGTGTAAGAGAAGTATGTAAGAGTGGTACAGGATATGTACGAGGGTAGTGTGACAGCGGTGAGGTCTGCGGTGGGAGTGATGGATGCGTTTAAGGTGGAGTGGGATTACATCAAGGTTCAGCTCTGAGCCCTTTCTTATTTGTAATGGTGATGGACAGGTTGACAGACGAGATCAGACAGGAGTCCCTGTGGACTATGATGTTTGCAGATGACATTGTGATCTGTAGTGAGAGTAGGGAACAGGTGGAGGAGACCCTGGAGAGGTGGAGATATACTCTAGAGAGAAGAGGATTGAAGGTCAGCAGGACCAAGACAGAATACATGTGTGTGAATGAGAGGGAGGATAGAGGAATAGTGAGGATGCAGGGAGTAGAGGTGGCAAAGGTAGTTGAGTTTAAATACTTGGGATCAACAGTTCAGAGTAATGGTGAGTGTGGAACAGAGGTGAAGAAGAGAGTACAGGCAGGATGGAGTGGGTGGAGAAGAGTGTCAGGAGTGATTTGTGACAGACGAGTACCAGTAAGAGTGAAAGGGAAGGTCTACAAGAAGATAGTCAGACCAGCTATGTTATATGGGTTGGAGACAGTGGCATTGACAAAAAGGCAGTAGTCAGAGCTTGATGTGGCAGAGTTGAAGATGTTAAGATTTGCACTGGGTGTAACAAGGATGGACAGGATTAGGAATAAGTATATTAGAGGGTCAGCCCACGTTGGAAGGTTTGGAGACAAAGCCAGAGAGGCAAGATTACATTGGTTTGGACATGTGCTGAGGAGGGATGCAGAGTATATTGGGATAAAGATGCTAAGGATGAAGCTGCCAGGTAACAGGAAAAGAGGAAGGCCTAAGATAAGGTTTATGGATGTGGTGAGAGAGGACATGCAGGTGGTTGGTGTGACAGAGCAAGATGCAGAGGACAGGAACAAATGGAAACATTTGATCTGCTATGGTGACCCCTGATGGGAGCAGCCGAAAGAAGAAGAAGATATGTAACATCAAACTGACTGAAAAAACTGGGCATGAAGAGAAGAAACACTAGGAATAGCAAACAAAGTCCAAAGACAGCAATATAAAAAGACAAAGCAGATTATATATGTATATATATATATATATATATATATATATATATATATATATATATATATATATATACACACACACACACACACACACACACACACACACACATATATATATGGGTCTGGGTTACAGATGACCAAGGCCAACAATGAAATCACCCGGCGCCAGAGGATGCGGCGCGGATGAAATTGCGAGCGGCACTTGACAGTCGGATAGTCGAGGGTGTAAGGTCATAAACACGGATGTGAAGACAAATGAATCAATCTAGAGCGGTTTTAACATGGGTGAGGTAGGTGTTCAGTATTATTCCTACTACAAACATCTTCCTAGGGCATGTTAAAACGTTCTAGATTGATATGTCTTCGACATCCGTATACTCGTTCCGACTGTCGCTCCTCACGTGTCAAACTGTAAATATATATATATATATATTTATATATGTACACACACACTATATATATATATATATATATATATATATATATATATATATATATATATATATATATATATATATATATATATATATACATACACAGTCTATGTACAAAAGTGAAGTATGCTAACAAACACTGTAAAGTAAATTAGAAATTAGAAATGCATTGACTAGAAAGCAAATTGATTCTTCCCTAGAAATGTTTTTTGTCTTTTATGCCATAAACATTCTACATTAAGATTCATATTGTTATGTTTCTTTTTTGTAATCAACCCACCCACTCTAATGAATTCTTATTAAAATCTCTCTTTTGCAAATGTTCTGTAAATAATACATGCCTTTCATCCTGTAATGTCTGTAATTTTGAGCATGGCCAAGTTATTCTCTTACATATCCTGCTTTCTTCAAGAGTAAACTATTTACATCCAAAAAACAGCCCGCGCTGTCACATGATCAGAAAATCTGCAAAGCAAAGAGCCAGCATTAGCATCCTTTAATCTTTCTGAGAATAGAAAAAAGTCCATTTTGTCCCTACCTATCCCTATATAAAAGTATATTTTTATTCGTGTCCTACATTAACATGAAATTGTGAAAAACATTCTTTACATACTTTACCTTCTTTCCCTTATTTTCGTTTTCTTCTCTTAATGTCACAATTAAAGTCTTCCAAAAGCACTATATTCATGTTAACATTCAAATGTATATATTTTTTTTAATTCCTGTAAAATTTGTGTTCTTTTAGTGTCTGATGTAAAGCATAACTTGCCCTTTAATACAACAATCCTATAATTAACCTTCCTGGAAAACAATAATAACTTCATATATTGTATTATAATTCATATTATACAATATTATGACTCCAGAATATAACTCATTACCCAAAGAGCTTATGATCTTTCCTTACCTTATTTACTTTACCCGCTCTTTCTGTTTTGTGTTATTTCAGCATGTATTTAATAAGCATATTATTTAATCGTTTAACTGCTTACATCGTTGTACCACATAACTTCTTCTGCTTTTCATTAATTATACTGTTTAAATTACAAAAAAGGACTGAAAACTGTATCCTTTACCTTTTTTATATCATGGGCTTAGTAAGATCGCATCAGGACATGGATAAAAGGGATAGTTACTGTTAGCTCACCCAACATGAGGAAAAAGTAGAAAAGTATAGAGAATTAGAGAGAAGAGACAATATACAGAGGATATATGGAAGCATATGTTCCAGACAACAAAGAGCATATTAGGCACTGGTTCTTCATTATACAGATTGTTTCTCTAGTCTGGATGACAGGCTGATAATGGCTCAACTCTTATATATAAATTTTGGCCATAATTGCCAGTTAATGGATCTGGAAAGACTAAATCAGTAAATACTAAAGCTTTGGATATAATTATTTAAGCTACCACTAATAAGTACAATATATGACAATTGAAAGGAAATAAGGCTCTTGGACTTGATGGTGTGGTAATGATATCTATATGAACATGAAGGTGAGTGGACAAAGTTAATGGCATGTCAATTCAGGAAAAAAATATGACCTTAACTTTCTCAGGTCTTGGAGGCAGGACATACTGGTGTTTACAAAATAGGTGATGCAAAAGATCTTAAAATATGTCATCCTGCTGCTCTTTTTAACAGCTCTATATAATATTCTTCAGTCCATTGCTATAGGAATTAAAGACACAGATGGGGAAATTTATTCATAGAACCAATATACCTTTAGGCAGAATAATCAGCCTTGGAGATTCACCTTAGTTTGATCATATAGCTGGAAAATATAAAACAATTACATCACAAATATTGTATGCAATATTTATAGAGCTTGAAGTATCATTTAGTTCAGTAAACTAAGAAAAATTATTGTTGGTTCTGAAGAAGATTAGAATTACTGATAGTGGTAATAGCTATGATAGAGGGTTTTATAGACCACAAAATGGAAGGACATCTCAGAGGTGAATTTGAAAGTACAAAATGAATAAGACAGAATGCAATTTGACCCCCTGGCACTTTTTGGTTTACATAAATAATATGTTCAACATCATAAATAAAAATTGAGTAGATGTCCCAAAAAATGAAAGGTAAATCCTAGCTTATTTAAGTTTTGTGGTTGATTTATTAATTCTGGCCATCAGAATCCACTTAGAATATAAATTGTTTTTCTAGAGGAGTCCACTATGAGCACTTGATTTCTAGGTGCTTGAAAACCATTGCATCAAAGCCAGAGAGGACTAGATGTTGTATAGTTTACACAAGCTGTTGTTCATTTTGGAAATCAAATATGAGTTTGGGCAAGGTTCCGCAGCTGTGCAGAGAGAGTGGTGCAACAGCTGTGGAGAGAGAGTGTTGCAGCAGCTGTGGAGAGAGAGTGGTGCAGCAGCTGTGGAGAGAGTGGTGCAGCAGCTGTGCAGAGAGAGTGTTGCAGCAGCTGTGGAGAGAGTGGTGCAGCAGCTGTGCAGAGAGAGTGGTGCAAAGGCTGTGGAGAGAGAGTGGTGCAGCAGCTGTGGAGAGAGTGGTGCAGCAGCTGTGGAGAGAGAGTGTTGCAGCAGCTGTGGAGAGAGAGTGGTGCAGCAGCTATGCAGAGAGAGTGGTGCAGCAGCTGTGCAGAGAGAGTGGTGCAGCAGTTGTGGAGAGAGTGGTGCAGCAGCTGTGCAGAGAGAGTGGTGCAGCAGCTGTGCAGAGAGAGTGGTGCAGCAGCTGTGCAGAGAGAGTGGTGCAGCAGTTGTGGAGAGAGAGAGAGAGAGAGAAATGCAGCAGCTCTGTGGAGAGAGTAGTGCTGCAGCTGTGCAGAGAGTGGTGCAGCAGCTGTGCAGAGAGAGAGTGGTGCTGCAGCTGTGGAGAGAGAGTGGTGCAGCAGCTGTGCAGAGAGAGTGGTGCAGCAGCTGTGCAGAGAGAGTGGTGCAGCAGCTGTGCAGAGAGTGGTGCAGCAGCTGTGCAGAGAGAGAGTTGTACTGCAGCTGTGGAGAGAGAGTGGTGTAGCAGCTGTGCAGAGAGACTGGTGCTACAGCTGTGCAGAGAGAGTGGTGCAGCAGCTGCGGAGAGGGACTAGTGCAGCAGTTGTGCAGATGGAATGATGCTACAGCTATGCAGAGAGAGTGGTGCAGCAGCTGAGAGAGTGGAGCTGCTGCACCTTGTCCAAACACATTGAGTTCCAGCAAGGTAAGTACAGAAGAGGAGGGGGTAGGCATAGCTGGTAGCATAGCATAGGGTTTCAGACAGAGAATGGGAGGGGATTAAGTTTAGGAAATGGGATGGGAGTTTTAGAGTTAGGGAGTGCAAGAGAGTTTTAGGGCTAGGATGTGATATGGGAGTTTGGGTTTAGAGAGGGGGAGTGGAGTTTTAGGTTTAGGTACTGATAGTGGATTTTAGGGTAAGGAAGGGAAGTGGAGTTTTAGGGTTAAAGTTAGGGATTGAGTACTCAGGTTAGGGTCAAAGACCAGGTAGGAATGTTAGGGTTAGAGTTATTGCTGTGGTGAGGTCAAGCAGTGTAATAGGATTAGGTGGTAGGAAGGCCAGGTAATTAAGCAAGATTAGGCTCTGGAAATAGGGCACTTGTCATTTAGAGCAAGTGGTAGTGAGCAAGAGAGTCACAGGCTGCAAATATGTGATTACTTGTAGTAGTCCCACTCTAGAGTTTCTGTCTTAGCAATGAGATCTAACAGTTAAGATTGGAAAGACTAAAATGATCTCATACAATGTAAAAGATTACTGTAGGACAACACAGGTTAATGAACAGGACACAGAGACAGTGACATTTTTCCTATATATTTGTGAGATGTTCTGTTTAGAACAAATCATGGAACACACATGTGAGATTTGCTAGCACAAAAAAATAGCATTTGCCTTCTGGAGAGGTTAAAGGTCCTAAATGGTAAAGTGTATCCACTTATATGGTGCTGAGGTCTGAGCAAATAATATATATTGGAAAAATGTTTTCTCTACCATATAAGGTTCTTAGAAGGCTGCTAAGGTACTCTCCATCTGTTTCTACAATGCACTTGAGGGGAGGATTAAGTTTGACTCCTGAAGATAACCTTGTTGTCTTCCAGGTGTAAGTCACATGGTTAAAGTTAAGTAGAGATGAATGTAGGCAGAGAAAAAGTGGAGAAAAGCAGTTAGATGCCCTATAATAGACAGAGTACAATAACATGAGTATTCCTGAAATCATACTTAGTCAAGAATATTACCTCAAGTTATAACTATAGCCCAGGTATAAAAAGGATAATAAGGTATTTTGGAGCTATTCATGATTTATACCATATCTGTGCCAGCAGCTGCTCTATTTTATATGCCTAAACATTAGTCTGGAAATGGAGTAGTAGATTTCATTCTAGGTATTTGCATGCAGTTTATATGCACTATAAAGCTGAAGGACAGCATGAAGACTGATGGCTAGAAAGACTATGGGCTAAAATTAGGGTGCAATGTGTTTGCTCAATGAAGAAGATAGAAGATTGTTTCCATTTTCTGACAGAATGTCCCATTTACAAGTAGCTAAGAGGACAGCTGTACACAGACTTGTTTGAGTCACATTATGAATTGACATAACCAGTTGGCAGTAAGAAAATGTCTGCAATACATTTGTAGGTAGATTCATAGTTAGATAGTAGACTAGCTGCTTTTCTGGGCTATTTTAAACCTAGCTGATTTGCCCTGGTGAGAATCAAACCTTCTACCTCCTTCCTGTGAGGTTAACACCTTAACCATTATGCCAGTTCCTAACTGATGAGGAGTAGTCCATGAACAGGATCACCACCACCTTTAAAAGGATACAAAAACAAAGGAAGATATGATTTGCTACTTTGTTATAAATGATGGTTAATGAATTCAAAATTGTAAAATTAAGTATACGTGTTAAAGCTTTTATGATGATATGAAACAGACTGAAGCAACTGATGTTAACCTTATTAGACAAGAGTAATAATATTAAGTAAAATCCACTTTTCAGTCTGCATGCAGTCTAGTTTCTCATATCATTTTTGTGAGCAGGTATTTATGCTTATAAAACATGAGACTGATTTTCATGAGCTGGTTGGCATAAGCATGCAAAAGAAAAGTTAATTATTTGCCAGTCAGAAAAAGAGAGACATAAAACGTAGTGTTACCATTGTTATACGTGAATGTATGTCTTGTCTATTTCGTAAACAGACTGACTTTAGTTATGCATTTCTTCTAATTATCAGAGAATCTCACTTTGCACATTTGTATTAGTCATTTGTAAATGTAGACTAACACTGCAATCTCAAACACATCTTGCTGGTTTTAAGATACTGGTGCAAATGTCAAGCTGTTTCTTTTTCTTTAAACCTGAAGAAATTAATATGAAGATGAATTTTAACTTTGCCTTTAAAGCCCTTATACCCCTCCCACATAGGTTCATAGGTAGGTACTGGGCTATTGGCCCTAGGGCCTATTCATGCCTAGCCGTAATGATTCCCTGGCTATTAGGTTCATAGGTTCATACTAGGCTATCTGTCCTTTTTTGTCCTAGGGCATTTGCCCTGTGTATGGCTTTATGCCATTTAAATTAATTTTATTTGCCCTTTAATTTTTGGTATGCCTACTCGAGGCTAGGTATGCACACTTCTGTCTAACAGTGACACAGAAGTGATACCCGGGTAAACCTATCATATCTGAAGAGAGTCAATCCTCTTGAAGAGAGAGTCTGCCTAAATTATGGGCCTGATGAGGGATGAGTAAAGAGAGCATGATGATCTAGTCTGATCTAGATGTGAATCCTTGTGGGATTAGGTGGGCTATATAAAATTTTTTTTCTAACCACTGGGCTAATGTGGTAAAATGAAATGAGATATCAATCCTGGGTCCCTGTCCTCCTTAATTTCCATTTTTCTGTGTTACCAGAAGATACACCTATGTTGTAATTTGTGGCACTTTGTTTTTTTTGCTTTGGATGACTATACACTTTTGGCATTTATTTTGCTCTGAGTGGCTCTCTCTGTTTGTTGGATTGTTCTATGGAGGCCTTTGAGGAGTCAGCTGTCAGCAGCTGAGTTCATTATGGTTTGCAGTTTGTCGTCATTCCTAACTGGTTGCTACAGTCCTTCCACGTTGGCCCGTACCTCCGAGAAGAATATATACCGCATCACAGCAAGCCCCAGACTGAGCCTGGCGGGGGCCATAACTGGTTTGGAGTCTGTCTGGGATATGGTTCCAGCTATTCTAACAATGTTGGTCTGTATCCTTGAGCAGTTTGCAACCCATCTAGTGACATAGGGTTTTATCTTTAAGGTGAGCTTATCTATCTATGTCGAGTGGGGCCATTGGGGAGTAAGGCTTGACAGCGAGGTCCAGGTAGGCTGTGTGACCATGTGTCCTGTCAATGGCCCGGTGACTGGGCCTGAAGAAATTGTTTCAAGAAGCAAGGCAGGAGGTGCCTCAACATCTGCCCTTAACAGGGTCAGTGTGTGCAGGTCCCCATCCTCTTTTATGATTAATATCTTAGATTTACTTCCTATACACCAAAGCAGATAGACTTATGGGGCTATAGCTTCCAGGACTAGTGCAAGGAGGGACCACCTTTGTGAGAGTGGACCACTGGCGCCACACGCCACTCACACTGTCCCCAGTACTGCTCACGCTGAACAGCAGTTTTAGGTTTGGGCTTAACACTTCTTGAGTTCATGTAGGATGTAGCCCGGGTGGAGGCCTGTCCCATTGATGCTGTGTTCACATTTGGGGAGGGCAGCTCTTGCCTGATCATCTGAGATGTCAGAGCAGCACCTGCTGGGATGGACATTAGCCTGGAGTGGGAGGGGGAGAATTTTGGCGGATAGATGTAGCTGGGGCTAGAATGTTGGCAATTTCTGTGGGGTTGGGGATATTTTTGTCATTTTGGACTGTGTTTGAGGTGTATTTTGAGTTCCCACCCACTAATTCTACATATATAAGGAAAGCCTTGTTGGCTATAATAGTGTCCTGCCTTCTTTTTCTCCCATATTGGCCTTCTCCTTTTTCTGCTCGAGCTTTTTCAGTAGGTTTTTAGTAATACTGACTGGTTTGGATGCCTTCCCTTTTGCCTTTTTGCTTGGGATTTTAGTAGCTTCCTCCTTCTATTGTATAGTTTGTTTATGGCTGGGGTCCACCAGACAGGACGTCTGCCTTTGGAGTTTGGGATTGCATGATCCATGCATGAGAAGTTTTTCACTGTGGTTTTCTGGGCATGGGGTGGGGTCGGGATGTGAATATCCAGTGAGATTAGTTTATGGTCTGATCTTACTAGTGAGGGATGCACTTCTGGTCTGGAGCATAGAGTCCCATGTTGGTGATGATCAGGTCCAGTATGAAGTTGTTCCATAGCATTTGAGTTTATAAATTCTAGGAACCTGGTGTTGGAGGTTGAAGTCACCCAATATAATGGTGTTTGGAGAGACCTTCATATTTTCCAGTGTTCTCAGGAAGGCGGATTCCTGGGTTTGGGAAGTGGTCTGTAGCAGGCTATAAACTGGAAGGCAGTTTTACCCACTGTTAGTTGCACATGGATAGTCTCTGCCACCAACCTGGAGGTGTGGGTATCTTTGGCAATCCTCCTTTTGTGGTTCGGTCCAAGTTTTGGGGGGCATGGTATGAGGTATAACCTGGTAGTGCTGGGGTGCTCTAGCATTACTTAGTTTCTTATCCCTTGTGATACCTGGAGGTGGGTTTGTCTTTTGAGCCTTGCAAAGGCACTATAGAGCCTTTGGTGACAGGAGCAAGCATGTCATCCCAGGCTGACAGGCATTTTGATAATCTTGGCATCATTCTTGGTGAGGTAAGATGCTACTCAAGGTCAGGGTCATAAGAGCTCCTCTATGTCTCTTTCATGTAGTCCAGGAGGTCATTCACACTAGCATGGACCCTGAGTGCTTGTGTTATGTGGTGGATTCTAGCACCCGATAGGCAGCTCACCGTGACCTTCTCCTTGTTCAGCCTGGTGAGCGCTGCTATTGCTAACCACAAATATTTACTTTACTGGACCCCTGTCTAGCAGAGCTGCTGATGTGATTCCCGGGGTGAATTTCCCATCTCCCATCCAATCTTCAAAGTTCCTCTTGAAGAAGGCCATTGAGGCGCTCTGCCTGACATGTATGGACAGCCTATTCCAGAGTATGGGCAGTCTCTTGGTCAGGAAGCTATCCCTCCAGCATGTTCTATTCATCGTGATGACAAGGTTAAGATCCCTAGAACATGCATGCAGGAAAATTGGCCCCTTTGCTCCCCCAGTTGATTGAACACATAAGTTATTACTCCTTAGGGACAGGGATATTGTCCCACATTTAATCTACTTTGTAAGAGCACATTTTTGCACTCAGCAATACTTGCAATTTGATGTACTCACAGCAAACATATATTTGCCATTATTTCATAGTTCATATAACCAACAGCCTTATGAAATGTATTTGTTTTTAGTTGATAAAGAGTTTTCCCTCTGCTGAAGAGATTTTACTTTGTGCTTTACTTTTAGCTTATAGAATGTGCACTAAGGAAGACCTCCTTTACTACAATAAATTATTAATGTCATAGCCAAGAATTAGGCATAACTGACTCACAGTAATTTTGATAACCACAGATGAAGGAAAAGCAAACAATGTTTGCATCCATAACAATGCTAACTGTCTGTAGTTTGGAATAAAATCTTTTAGACAAACAGCAGTAATATGAAAGCACAGCTGATAAGAAAAAATAAGCACGTCTTATACATATGTCTTTCCCCTCTACAAGTGTGTGTGTGTGTGTGTGTGTGTGTGTGTGTGTGTGTGTGTGTGTGTGTGTGTGTGTGTGCATGTGTGTGTGTTGCCAGAGTGTGTGTGTGTGTGTGTGTGTGTGTGTGTGTGTGTGTGTGTGTGTGTGTGTGTGTGTGTGTATGTGTGTGTGTGTGTATGTGTGTGTGTGTGTGTGTGTGTGTGTGTGTGTGTGTGTGTGTGTGTGTATGTGTGTGTGCCTGCATGTGTGTGTGTGTGTGTGTGTGTGTGTGTGTGTGTGTGTGTGTGTGTGTGTGTGTGTGTGCATGTGTTTGTACATACTAATTTTCTGTTCGATATCATTATCTTCTTTACTTAATTTTTTTATTTTAGAGTTCACTTAAATGGAGGCACAATATTTTCATGTCACTTAGAGCATATAAGTTGAGATTTAATGTAAGCATATTGTTGGATTTAATATCAACAGATAGAATAGTGAGTTGAGTATGGGAAGTTAATTAATAAGCAGATTACTGAGACACATGATAACATTAACTTTTATAAAGTGGCAAAGCTTAGGCCTTCTGTTTCAGATGGTGGTGGATCACGGTGTAGTTACACATGAATTAACTGAATTAAGTCTCTGACAAGCTTAGTCATTTTCATGGAATATAGTTGGTTTTAGATCATAAGCAGGATGGCATAAATATGTACAGCAAGGGAAAATATTTATTATATTATGTTGTATTATGTTAGAGAAATATATTTAGTTATACAGCTGGAGAATTCAAAGGAGTCCTGCAGGTTTGTCCATTTGTTGGCTGTGCCACAGTATCAGAAATTGTTCATTGCAGGAATAGCAGTAGTCTTGTTTCTTGTCGGGAACATTCTAAGGGTTGCTATAACAGGAATGTAAAGGGTTACACCAACACCTCCTGAAGTACGGGAAGAAAATCTTGATTTGTGTTTGATGTCTCCTTGAAAGGAAGTGATGCGACTGCACATTCGGGATGTTAAAATTTATCAGTATTATTGATAAGCGATTTCCTGCTGCGTAGACAGTACAGTATTTCTTGACATTATATCATAGACTAATGGACTCTTGGAGGCCTCATTTAGATTTATATGCAGAGTGTCTAATTAGGTCCAGTTAGTGATGCAGTGACTGCATACATAAATCTGAGATAACTCAGGCTCAGTACATAAATTATCAGAGAACTAGGGACTGGAAAAATAAATATTATTGTGCACATTGTAGTTGTAGACTCATGGGTTTATGCAACAAACTGGGCACTCTTTCTGCTCCCACACAAGCAGACCGATAGACAGATTAACATGCAAACATACACTCACACGCACGCACACACACACACACACACACACACACACACACACACACACACACACACACACACACACACACACACATGCACAAACTAGAGACTGTTGTCTGTAGTTACAGAAAGAATAATTCAGCTTCATTTTCTTTATTTGATGCTGTGAAATAAACCCTAAATTAATTTTTCCATGCATTTGTCACTATGCAATTAATCCTAAATATTAAGATCATTTTTTTGTAAAGAAGTTTAACAGTATTTGATAATACAGCTACAGAAATGTCATATAGCCTATAAGCTGTGAATACTGACCACACCTACAAGAAGGTGTGAGGTCTAGTTTCTTTGGTCTTACATCTCACAGCCCTTACAGTACAGCTGTTTTATGTTTGTGATATTAATCACCATGTGCATTGTGTAATGAGATACAAGGCCTTGTGATTTATACCACTCAAGTAATATTTGTGAGTCCCAAGTTAAGCCCATAGTAGACAGTAACAACAGTTTGTGCATATCTAAGCAGTACAAGTAAATATTTTACATACTATGTGTGAATCTACATTTTTTTTTGTCACACAAACTTAAGTACATGGAAACAACAGACCTTATTTTTTTCCATTGGATCACTTATGCAAGTTATGCTTGTTTTGATAAACTGTACAGATGTGAATGGTTTCTATACAGGGCCTTCAGTATGTCATTCTCCTTCTCCAAGGATTCATCACTTGCTCAAGGCCTATTAGTCACATCACAAAGGTCTTTTCCTGCAAAAATAGTAAATGTTTCCAGGAAATCTTCCCATTATCTGTGACACAGTGATTTAAAAGTTCCCCCCTGACACGTTGCTTGATGGGATACAGAATAACCTACTTTTTAACAGAGCCTTTAGTGGTACTTTTGTCATTGTTCAAGGATGTCTCCTTTAGTTCTTGATTAATGAATAGTGCGAGAACAACAGACCCCAGGATAGCACTTTTTCAGTGTTTTGGAGTGATTTTCCTACATTGTAAATGGATGTTTTAGTAGGAATGTAAAGCATGGAAAGGAGCAATGCGGTTTAGTGGCAAGCTTTGTGCCCTATAGCTTCCGGGTTCAATTTACATTTAGAGTTTGCATGTTCTTCCTGTTTCTGTGTTGGTTTTCTTCATGTATTTTGGTTTCTTCCCATCTCCCAAGGAACATGCTGCTTGAATGGCTACACTAAATTGCCCATCCATCTATCTATCTATCTATCTATCTATCTATCTATCTATCTATCTATCTATCTATCTATCTATCTATCTATCTATCTATCTATCTATCTATCTATCTATCTATCTATCTATCTATCTATCTATCTATCTATCTATATCTAGCTCATATATTTGTGTTGTATTTACCTTTGTTCTTGTGGCCTGGGTCATGGCTAAAAAGGATCTTCTTGAATAACTACACTAAATTGCCCATCCATCTATCTACCTGTTTCTCTGTCTATATAGGTTTACTATCATTATGCTGATTCACAGGCAGTCGAGTCGGCATATTGTCAATGCACCTCCACAAAAGTCGGAATGACGAATTCCAGCATACCTGACACAAATACTGAACAATGGAACTCCCTACTGCTCTGGACTTAGGAACAAGCATTACCATGTGTCCAGAAGGGGGGGGGGCAAGGTAGGACAGTCAGGAATGTTGGTGTACGACATTCTGTGGTTTGGGATGTAGGACATCGCACAGGTGGATTCAACTGCCAACTAGATGACATAATAATAGTAAACCTCTATATCATATATTTGTGTTCTAGTTACTTTTGCACTTGTGGCCTGGTTCCTAGCCACAAAGGGTTTGTGGACCAGCCCAGTTTCCTTGCTAACAGATAGATGATTAAAAAAAATACAAAAAAAAATAAGTTTATCATTTCCATGTACTTAATCTGGTAAAGTACCATGATTAAAAGGCATATTGCATAATGAAAATAAAATAGCATCTCTTCCATTAACAAAGGCATTAGTTGAAAAAATTGTACTGTGGAGCAGTCAGAGACTCTGGCATCATGTATATTCATGTCTACTTCTGTAGTCATTCAGGTTTGAGTCATAAAAATCACTGAATTCTAAGTTTTCAAATGAGCCCTGCATACATTTTTGTACCTGCTTGTTGACAAGATAAGTCTACTGGACAAATTGTCCCTTTTCAGAAGTGACCCTGTAGTATTGCCTGGTTACATGACTTGCTCAGAGTCACACAGTACAGGTGGAAAGGTTATAATATTGGGAATATGTGCCGAGTGAATGCCATACATTGCTGCCATCCTAAAACCCTCAAGAAGCATATTACAAAGATTAGACTAGATCTTATGTCATCAGAAGTCAAATTATAAAAGCGCATGATATGCAGAAGTGCTCTGTTCATGACTAGGAGAATGCTGCTATATACTATACTCTGACTCCTGGAAGACTAAGTGAATATTGTTCATTCCATATTTGTAACCAAATTCATTTTCATAGTGGTAGAGAATGTAGAATATTTACAGGCTATGCTACAGGCGTTACAGCTATGTTGCAGGGTGTCCTGAATGGTAATGATAACAAAAAATGAGCCTCTCTTGAGAAATCTGATGAAGTCTTGCCTTCTCCCCACATAGGTTATATAATTTAATGGAACATCAACAGAGGATGTCATATCACCAAAACTATTTGATCAAGGAACTGCAAAACTGGCAGGAAAGTTTACAGATTAAGACTGATTACTTAAAGAGTAGGTCTTCCAGAACAAACAGAGGAAGTTAAGGTGGTTGTTTGTTTCTCTAGGCATCTGTAAGCTCTGCTGTTTATTTCACCAGACCAGCTAGTATTTATTTATTTTTATTTATTTCACATTTGTTGACCGGAATAGTCTGATTGGATACATGTCCATTTTCAGTGGCGGCCCGGGGAGAAAAGCTCCAGTTACACATATAAACATAACACATTAAGAGACAGGCATACAGCTAACATAACAAGTATATTTGCAGAGTATGTACAGCCAAGTTCAGTGTAGCCCTCAAGAAGGGACACAATAAGGTTCACAGTGTTTCATATTATACAAAGCTAAAATAAGTAACAACATACAGTTATTAGCAAAAATGCATACAGTACTAATTAAACTAGAAGGTAGATATGGAGTTAATCAGGGTTGGTGCAGGGACAAAGCCAGTGCATTTTAAAATATTGTTTGAGGCCTTTTTAAAAAGATTTAGTGAGGGTTCAAGAGTAAGGTTAGCTGCATGTGAATTCCAAGTTTTGCCAACAAAGTTGGCAAACAGGGAGTCTTTAGCCATGTTGATGGCTTTGTGTGTTTGGACCAGCAGTTTGTTGGAAGAGCATAACGGCCTGGGGTTGCTGTAGGGTTTTATAATGTTTTTGAGTGCAGATGTATTTTTAGGGTGATTGAGAATTTTGTGCACTACTATGAGTTGATTAAACTGAAGTAAGTTAAGGAACTCTAGCCACCCTAGGAGATTGAGGTTTTGACAGTGATGTGTCCTGTATGTAGAGTTAGTGGCGAATCTGACAATATGGTTGTAGCAGTGTGAGAGTTTGCTGATTTCAGTTTTGTTCAAATTGGAGAGTATAGAAGAAGCATATAGGAGGGTGGAAAGCAGGTGAGAGCGAGCAATACTGGTCCTTGCTAATGGGGTTAGGAAAGGTTTATTTGTATATAGTGAGCCAAACTTCTGATTAATGGTTTTGATAGTCTTATTGACATGCAAATCAAATTTAAGATTATTATCTACTATAACCCCTAAGAGCTTAGTGTGTACATCTGGGGAAATAGAGGTACCATTGTTGGATGTTATGGAGAAGGAAAGTGGGATGAACCTACTAGTGAGGGTGAAGAGTAGTAGTTTAGTTTTTCTGGGATTTAAGGGCAGGTAGTGATTAGAGAGACAGTTTTCAACTGTGTTAAATGTATTCTGGGTTAAGGTTTGCAGGTCTGATGGGGAGGAGGCCGAGCAGATCAGGGTGGAGTAGTCTGCATATTGGATGCAGGTTGCTTCAGGGATGACAGTGTGAAGGTTATTGATGAAGATAGAAAAGAGTAGAGGACCTAAAATAGAGCCCTGAGGGACACCAAGGGTGAGAGGAAGCAGGGTGGACAATTTGTCCTGCCAAAATACATCCTGTTTTCTTCCACTCAGATAGGACGAGAATCATTAAATAGCATGGTTGTCCAGGGAAAGGGCTTTCAGAGAGTGGATGATTGACCATATCAAATGCCCTTCAGGGATGAGGATAGCATATTATTATTCTGATTTTGGTTTATAACATTGGTGAAGAAAGGAGGGTGGATGTGGTGTTGTGATGTGGCCTAAAGCCATGCTGAGAGTTTGCCAGCAGGTTGTTCTGAGTGAGATAGTGCATAAGTTGCTTATGGATGCACGTCTCCATTATTTTGGCCAGTGGTGAAAGAGTGGCTATGGGTCTATTATTGGACAGTTCAGTTGAGCTTCCCCATTTGTGGAGTGGGATAACATGGGATATTTTCCAGATGGAGGGGATAGCACTACCTGTTAAGGTCCTATTGATCAGGATAGAGATGGGGTATGCTATGGTGTCTGCATCTTTTTGTAGGTACTCACTAGGGGGGAGGAGGCCTGCAGATAGGGTGGTTTGTTTTCATTTTTTGATTAGAGATTGGATAAGAGTGGTAGAGACCAGTTGGAAGTTAAAGAGGGTATAAGTAGTAGATGTGATTGAGGTAGTGTTCGAGCATGTGGGAGTAAGTTGGTTAGCTAGGGACCGGATAGTGTCAGTGAAAAAATTATTAAAGGCACTAGCAATGTCCTCAGGTGATTTTTGAGTAGAGTTGGAAGGGGTTGGAGTGGTAGATTGTCCTAGATGAAGAAGTCGGTTTATACCTGCCCAAAACTTTTGGGGATTGTTTTGGTGTTTTTGTTGAAGGTTAAGGTAGTAGTTTTTTTTGTCTATCAGAATGGATTTTTTAGTGTCATTACTAAGTTGACGGAATCTCAGTTGGTCAAGAGGGGCTTTCGTTACATGCCAGTTGTCCCAGGCTTTATTTCTAAGTTTGATTTTTAACTTGGTTTCTTTTGTGAGCCATGGTGCAGTATTAGATTTAGTTCTAATAGTATGTTCAGCGGCATGAGAGTCAAGAATGCTCAGGAATTTAGTGTTAAAGTATGCTACAGCCTCTTCTAGTGGTAGATGTTTGAGGACCAACCAATTAAGTGGTTTAAGCTCATTTTGGAATTTGATGGGATTGAAGTTCTTATTATTTCTGATTGTTTTGTATGTGGTCAGGTAGGGGTTCTCAACCTTATGCTTAATAATGTAAGTTAGAGAGTGATCACTGAGATCATCAGGGAGGGTCCCAGATTTATACAAATGAGGGTGATTACTGACAAGTATCCAATATAAAATGCTTACTCTGTTAGTGGGTTTGCTAATCCTAGTAGGAGTGGTTATTAATTGTGTGAAATTGAAAAGATGTATATGGGTGATCGGGGATTCAGCTGAGCATGTGGACCAGTCAATATTAAAGTCACCAAGAACAATGTTTTCTTGGGGGTAGGTAGTGGACAACCAATGGAGAATGTCTTCTAGTGTGCTTATATTATTACCCAGGGGAATGTAGACACAGACAATATTTATGGATTTGTTATTATTAATTTGAAGTTTAGTAATGAGGATTTCTGCATTATTAAAAATGGGTGGTTGTATGGAATCCCTATTTATACTTAGTGTGTTTCTATAAAGAACTGCTATCCCACCTCCCTTTTTAACAGTGCGGTCCATTTGGTGTATGTTGTATCCTGGAGGTAAAACCTCATTGTCAGGTACAGTAGGTTTTAGCCAGGTTTCTGTAAGACACATTATATTGGGGGAATGAACTGCTAAGAGGGCATGCAGGTTGTGGACTTTATTGTTTATGCTTCTAATATTTAAGTGAAAGGTTAGGAGAGAATTAGTGGATCTGTTGAGGAGTAGCATATTGGTGGGTTCTGTGACATAGGAGCTATTGTCACTGGGTGAAGATGGGCCAGGGTTGGAATGAATGTCCCCGTCTATTATAGGATTGTAGTGTAGCCTGATAATGAGCTTTAAGAATTTATTTAAAAGTTTTAAATATTGTTTCTCCCTGGGATTGGAATTTAAGGTTCTAACAGGGTGGAACGTTAATGGGGATGAGAGGTTAAATGTGAAGGGGATATTTAGATGAGCTGTCCTATTTGAGAAGTCTGGGGAGGTGGTTTGACCTATTGGGTAGTGAAATCCATGGTGGTACTGGCTTTCATAAGCGGTGAAGAGATAGAGACTAAGCAACAGTGATAGCAGAGTAAATACTAGTGTTTTTTTTTATGCTAGCATAGGAGAGGCCTAGTAATTTTAGTGCACATTGTTTAACGAGGATATGATAAGGAAGAAAGGATAAATTGGGCTGTGGAAGGGAAGAAACATTTGATGATGTGTGAGATGCTGGCTGGAAGGAGAAAAGAGAGGGAGTGGCTAAGATAATAGAAATTTAGTAGCACTGGGGGCAGTGGGAATAGGGGGCAGGGCGGTGCGCAGAGTGACCCCAAGCAGAGTGAGGGTGAGCAGAGCGGGGCTAAAATGGGCTACAAGATTCAACCAGCCTGTAAGTATAGCTATTTTAAAGTATTTATTTATATACACCAGTGTGTTCTTTAGCATTACTTTGAATACACCAGTGTGTTCTTTAGCATTACGCTGTAGTTTGCAGGAGATGAAGGATAGGGAATGGAAAATATACTTGTTTGTGGCCACAAGGTTTAGCTTTCCAGTTAGCCACCATTTGTTAGACTGTAAAGGTTTTAGAAGAATAGGGCTTTCATTAATAAAATACAGGGAACACCTCACAGTGCTATAAACCCAGGGCATGCTTAAACATAGTTATAGACAATGAGCTTAGATAATAACCTTGGTTGTTTCAAAATATGGAGAGATAGGACAGTTTAGCTTCCTATTTAATTCTTCAACAAGTTGGTGTCCTTCTAATGCTGCAGACCTTTCAGGTAATGAGTAGCATGCAGAGGGGATTACACCCGGTGAAGGATAGGTTAGAGCACTGGTTTATTAGGGTTATTCCCACTGGTTTATTAAGGTTATTCCTGCTAACAATTCTTAAGGTAGCACAGTAAGCACAATACATGCACAAGAAGATATATACATTCGATCTAGTAGGTAAAGGAAGCCCATGATTCAATCCTGAAATATGACACAATACCAAAGTAGTATGCTGCCATGGTACTTCACAGGGCAGTACCTGAACTGTCCTGACTATAGCCAGTATGATAGTACCTATCACATCAGGTTATTCTTTTGTTTTGTTAAAATATATTGTGTCACTAATAAAGAAAGTTGGAGAAAAAAACATCAGGATCCAGCTGAACTTCCCAAACTGCATTTTTTCTTTAGTTGCATAAAAGAAGTCAACACTTATGCTAACACTTGAGCTCTAATGCGTCATTTCATGTCAGGAGTCAAGATGTTTTTGTTTTTATTTTGTTTGCCAGGTTTGTCTGACTAGGTTTTGCCAGAAAACCCTTTTTATTGAAGGAGAGAGGAGAAAGCTCTAACATGTTACCAACATTTTTAAACAGATATTCAGTAATATACACGGGCAGATATAAATTAATATGCATTAAAAATTACACATACATTTGCTAATTAGATTACATTCATATGAAAATAAAGGTGACTATTACAATATAATATATATATATATATATATATATATATATATATATATATATATATAATTATATATATATCTATCATAAGGATTATATCAGAAGTATAAAGGTGTGGGCTGAACTGTGTCACAAAACTATGTATGTAGCTAGGAAATGCTAGTAAAACTATTTAAGTATTGGTGAAGACTGGTTGTGGGGCATAGGAGTTTGTATGAAGAACAATTGTTTGATGATACGGCAAGCTAAAGATAACAGAGGCATTTATCCTCGAAATTACAGGAGCAGATCCATTGATCTAATGGGTGAAGTTGCAGTTGTGTTTTAAATGAGTTTGTATTCTGAATGGATTTCAGTGGAAGTGGGATGCGGTTCTATAGTTTAGCTACATTATTTGAATCTAGAGCACTAGCTGCAGTTTGTGCAGCACAAAATTCTATCGGGGGAGTAGTGTCATATTAAGTTGTAAAGGACTGGGGTGATGTGGTAGCTCTAATCAGTTTAATTCTCTGAGGGCTAGGTAGTGGTGTGCTCTGTTATTATAGTTTACTGCAACATTGGCTGTTTTGTTATAACATTGCTCAAGTATAGACAGTTGTAAGACTTGAAGGTTGGTGAATGGGGCAGCATAGAGGTATGAAGACAATAAAAACTTAAAGGCTATACATCTTCAAGCTATGTCAATGAAGTAGATTTTTACTCTGTGTAATGTATGCAGTTTTTGATGAGTTTTTTAACAATATGTGATACATTGTAGTGGAATTTCAACTAGTCATCTATGATAACACCCAGTAATTTTGTGTGGTTTACTTGTTCTGTCGTGATGCTGTTGGCAGAGACAATGGTGAAAAGTATTGTTTTGAAAGAGATGTGTTTGGGTGTGAAGAGTAATAATTTATTGTTTTTAGAGTTTACAAGTAGTTGTGAACTATTTAACCATGTTTCAATCAATAAGAAGGATTGTTGTGTAAGGTCTTGGAGTTTAAAGAGAGATTTGGCAGAGAAGATTGGGGTTGAGTCATCAGCGTATTGAACTAAAGTAGCATTTTTTTGTAGCAGTGTAGAGGTCATTGATGAACTTGTTGAAAAGTATGGGGCCTTGTATAGATCCTTATCGGACATGAATACCTACTGGCAAGAAGGTGAAGAAATCATTTCCATTTCACTCCTTGTGCTCTGTTTGAGAGGTACCTATGGCATCATTGCAGTGAAGGGTTGTGAGCTCTAAGGATGAGAATTTATGCAAGAGTTTCAGTGGTGAGTAGTATCAAAAGCTTTTGATAAATCTAAGAAGATGGTGGGGACTAGGCTTCTGAAATTTCTGTGGATGTTGACAGTATTAACAAAATTCAGCAAAACAGTAGTCATGCTGTAATGAGGATGAAGGCTGTGTTGGGTTGAAGACAGTAGCTGGTTATCTATTAGTTGAGAAGCTGATTATGAATACATTTCACTAATATTTTTGCTAGGCGAGACAAAAATGTCAATTGGCCTATTGGTTGGAAGATCTGCATATATTCCATTCTTGTGCAGTAGAATAACGAATATTGTTTCCATAGCAAGGGTACTTTATTTTCAGGTATGGATCAATTTATTAGATTTGAAACTGTGTAAGCAGTAGTCTCAGCTGCTGTTTTAAGATATTTGCTTGGAAGATTGTTGACGGCAGTTGTAGGTTTGAATTTTGTGTGGTATTTTTTTTATGGTTACTGTAGGAAATGGTTGGAAAGAGAGATGTTGAAAGAGGTTATTTGATTGAGTATGGACCTCAAAAGCTTAATTGGTCACCAGTTAATGACTGTACTGTGGTTTTAAAGTGGGTTTTGAATTGGCTGGCCATGGTATGGCTTTGTTTCTGTGTGTTTGTGGTAGCTGTGTAGCTTGTCCTGGATTTAGCAGTTTATTGATTGAGGCCCTGAACAGTTTTGGATTATGTGTATGTTTGTTTTAATCGGTTGAGTGGTGGAGTATGTTGTGATACCCATGCACTTCAGGAAGTTTTTTATAAATACCTCCTAAGTTGGTAGGGTATATCTGAAGACCGGGGTGGGACTTTGGGTGAGATACTATTAATAAAGGAGCTGATGGGGTACACCATCTAGTACATGAATAAATTGAGTTGGGCCTGGGTTATTCTTATAGAGGTATAATGGTGTGTGTACAGGAATTTTACGTTTAATACCAATTTGTGAGTAAATGGCTGTTGCCTTTAATAATTGTACTTGAATGGTAGGATATACAAGTGCTAATATAGAAAGTGTGCGATTGGAAGATTATGTTCAGAAGTATTTTGCTTGGAAGACACAATATAAGAATTTTTTGGAAGTGTGAGGGTAATGATGTTGGTAGGATGTTACGTGTGCAAGTAGGAGAAGAGCTGACCCACTTAGGGACTTGCAGACACACAGACAGTAATCTAGCCTTTCACCATCATGCATCTACAGTACTGAGGAAATTATTCTATGTTGTGCAACTTATAACCAAAGGTATCACATTCAGGTCTAAAGAAGTCATTGCTCCACTATATGTGGCATTCATCTGACCTATTACTGAGTATAATGCTCCCTTCAGTATGTACCTAACCAGGCATATCCAACAGCTGGAATGTCCACAGAGGTTCTTCACTAAAAGAATATAGGGCATAATTAACATGTCCTATGCAGACTGCTGCAATGCCCTATCCTGGTAGTCTGGGAGATCTATGCCTGGCATACAAGGCATCATCAGAGCCCACTCTGATGGACCTCCTGCATATCCACAAAACAAACAGTACCAGAATTACCCATTCTAAAGACTTAAACCTTGCCTGTGATATAAATAGGACCTGCTGGAGAGACAGATAAGTACCCCAGAGTCCACCCCTTCTCTGGAACAGGCTCTCTATCCATGTGAAGTAGCATTCCTTCCTAACCCAGGTCAACCTGTAACTTGAATAACTAGATGGGGAACAGGAAATTCATCCTTGGTTTTGCACCTATGTCTCTAATGGACACAACTTCCATGCCCCTGCTTACACTTATCAAGGGTACCAGAACTTGTCAGAGATTTGGGATGCATGGTTAGGATTAAAAAGGCCCTTGTGGTTGTTAGCCTAGTACACACCTATGAACCTATGAACCTATGAGAGGCATTAGTATGAGGAATCGTAGGAGAAACTTGCTTCTGAAATGTAAGAAATAGAGGATTTTGAAGGGTAGAGGATGAGGGTAAGAATGTAGTTAAGCTATGGAGTAGAGAGGGTTTATGTGGGAAAAAGTATAAACGGAAATGTAGAATAATAAACTGTGTTTAGTCTTTAGGCTCAAATGTGATTTTGAGAAGTGCAAGTGCTTAAGAGTATAGGTGTTGGGAATAGTGATATGAATGAATATGAATTTATGTGCTGGGGATCTATTAACAGTGTAAAATAGGTATGGGTAAGGAAGGCTAATAAAGCAAAAAATACTGATTTATTTGTGAATGGATGTGGAGAGAGGGTGAGTATAGAGATGAGTGGAAGGCTAAGAGATATTACAGAAGAAGAGATGAGAGATAAATATAAATCTGATTGTAGTATATAAAACATACTGCAGGGATGAGTAGAAGGAGCTTTGCTCATGAATGACATAGAAGTACTGTTGTGGAGGGGTTTGTGTAGGGCTGGATACAGTGCAAAGCATTATAGGAGAGACAGAAACACTGCTGGGAGTGATGAGTAATGTTAGATGGAAGTTGAAAATTAGGTGAATCAAAACTGGAGTGTTTCTGTAATAGCAGTGTTGATTATAGAGGTATAGGGAATGAGTCTCATGGGTGATAGGTGTATATGGGAAGTATAATGATAGACTAAGGTGGTGTAGGATTGGTGGCAATTGGGATAGAGTAAGTAAGCGAAGTGGGTTCCCCACTCTCAGGCCATATATTACAGAATGTAGTGGTTCCAAACAATTAGCAAGAAAGCACACAGTAGATTAAGTTTTATTTCATTTATTGAATGAAGACGCCAAGAGGCTAGGGGTACATAGTAAATGGCTCACACAGTATAATCAAATGGATAAGACAAAGGACAGTGACCAACTTGGTAAATGGTTCTTAGACTGCTCCTTTGGGGGTAATGTCACAGCTACTTTCCAGTATAGGGCAGGGACATATCTGGCCAGTTAAAGTTAATATGCTGCAAGGTTCTTCATATTAAATTTTCCTGTGTTGCACAAGGACAATAATCTCAGTGAAAATGTTCACAGAGGTGTGCCTTGTGACAGAACCCCTGCCATTTAAGGGACAAGGACTGATGTGATACCCAGAGGCTCTGAAAAAAAAGGAAAAAGAGAAGTCTAAGTAAATACATAGGTGGCTAGCTTATTCCTAGGGGTGAAGGAAAGAACACAGTGAGCCCAAACAAAAGAAAATGGGTTACTCTAAGAGTACAGAGGACGTAACGCAATTTATGAATGTAAGGTCAAAATAGGTTTGGCAGGAGGTGTAGTGATGGAGAACCAGTGTTGCATTGTATAGAGTTATATTAAACAAATTATCAGAGCACATCACTACACTGCTTAGCAAATTATAAAACCATCATTTAGCATACACCAAATTAGTCAATATATCAAAAGAGTGCTTTATATGCCAAAGCAGCAGTAACTCATATTGCATACACGAATCACATAATTATTAAAGGGCATGGGCTCAACATACATACACAAAGCTTATATGAATAGAATACAATCAGTATATATACAACATACTGCAAGGCCTTTTCCTTGTTCTACACAGTTTTATAACAAACAGAAATGTAATAACATGGGACACATACCTGCCTTGTGAAGGAAGATGGTGACTGAGTGGATGTGGAGACTTACGTGAGGAGAGCTTTTGGAGTACTTTGACCTGCGATAGGCCTGGTGGATTGAGGAACTATGTTTTTTATGTTGCTGATTCTTACAATATATGATCCATACTAGAAGGAACTGTGTGTTTACTTGTATGTAGAATCATTCTAGGCTTTCCATTACCTCACACAAGAGCAATCCCAAGTGACTGAATGGAATAAAGGGTAAGCTGATAAACTTCATTACATGCCAGGTCCTCTTACGTTTCCAGTAGATCAAACACTTTCGAAGGATTTGTAGCAAGCAGGACACTGATGTGGAAGCCATCTCTACAAGACATTACTCACCATTCATTCTTCAAATGGATAAAGTGGGGTAAACCCTGTGCCTCTTTGGCTGATATCTTACAGGATCCAGACTCTGTAATTTCCACAAAGCAGTAGCAGTGGCTGTTCAACAGTGTCAGTGGCTCAAGAAGTGGCACCCTTGATTTTGGTGCTGGTAGATCAGAATGTTGTGAGTTGTATTCCCACACAGATTACTTTTCTAATACTGACACTGCAGTGAAATATGGGGATTGCATTCCAGAGTGTGCCATACTTCAGATGAGATGTTAAACTCAGGTCTCATCTGCTTCACTTGGTGGTAGCTCAGGTGGGTGCAAAAGATCTTATGACACTTATTAAAAACAGAGTAGGGAACGTTCCCTGGAGTCCTGCCCAAATTTTCCCTAGTCAGTACGAATAGCACCTCGGGTGTCCCCTGAAAAGGCGACAAAGGCCTAATAGCACTAACTCAGTTTCCAAGAATAAATTAATAACCTATTCTGGCTGTCTCAGATCACGGCTCTGTAGCAAACCTGATTCTTGACATACAGCAGCAAGTATCTATTGAAGTGCTTCATGCTGGCATGAAATCCTTGTTTTACCTATTCTCAAGTGTTAATAGCAGTGGATAGTGCTTGATTTATGTAGCCTTTATGTCTGTTTTCAGTCTGATGTCCCCTGCTATACAAGGTCAGTCACAGGATTTCAGTGATACTTGGGCTGTATTGTGGTTTACAGCAGCTGATGGGTTACCTCATTTTATGTCTGGAGAAATATTAACAATGAAGTTGAACAAGACAAAGGGAGGGACAGGGAGATTGCAGATAGATGCTTTCTCCCCTGTCCTTTGTGTTAACTCTTACACTTACATCCGTCTATCCAGCCACAACACCTTTTTCCCATTTTGCAAATGGGTTTGGGGTGTCACTATTACAGTGACAATCATCTAGAGCCAAGGTTTATACTGCTGGGTGGCTAACCCTGTTGTGGTACACATATTTCAAGCATAGGCATTAATGTCATTTTAGCCTGCTAATATACCAAAACAATTGTACACCAACAAAATGGCTATTTTACTGGGATAAAGTTTTAATACAATTGCAATTTAGCCTTTTGAAATTATTTTGTATTGACAAATCTACACTTAAGTCATGTAGAAGCCCTTCTGAAAAAACTTCAGGTAGCCTTGTACAGAATGCATTGGACACGTATCACTGAAGAGGTCTTCATTAACCCTAGTAATGAACACAGAATTTCCATCATAACAGAAGAGAAACTGTACATCCATAGAGTTGGGTAAATTTATATGGTTAGGATGAGAGGTCACACTTAGGAGTGGCAAGTGGGTGAGAGAGGTGGATATAAGAGCAGAAACAGACACTTATAGTTAGTAAAATTAGCAAAACAAATTAGCGAAATTATCTTTTTTAGTGAAAATGGATGAAATGTTAAAAGAGAAGTAATACAAATAAATTGTGAGCTGCTAGAAAATAGAAAGGCTTACCATACTTTTGAAGATTTTACTTGGAAAATGTCCACAGTGCAGAAAACTTGAGTGATTCAGTGACTCACTTATTCTATAGAGGTATGCAGACACTGGCTGGAAAATGGGTAGTGTTCTCGATGGGGAAGCTGTATACAAATGTGGCAGTCCAGGAGATTGGTTAATGTTATCTGTGTGATCTCTTCCAAAAATGACATCAACATCTAAATTATGCGGTAGAGTGATTCAGAAAATAACTCCACTGAGTTATTTTGGCTGCTGCATTCACTCCAATGGATGAATTGCAGCTGTGTGTGTGTGTGTGTGTGTGTGTGTGTGTGTGTGTGTGTGTGTGCGTGAGGAAGATGATTCTGCAGGAGGTTAGTGCAGTGAAGCCATCTCTGTCTGTATGCATGAGTTTGTGTAGGAGCATGTAGGCAGGTGTGTGTGTGTGTGTGTGTGTGTGTGTGTGTGTGTGTGTGTGTGTGTGTGTGTGTGTGTGTGTGTGTGTGTGTGTGTGTGTGTGTGAGTGTGTGTGTGAGGAAGATGATTCTGCAGGAGGTTAGTGCAGTGAGCCATCTCTGTCTGTATGCATGAGTTTGTGTAGGAGCATGTAGGCAGGTGTGTGCGTAAGTGGCTCATTACAGGAGCATGTTTGCAGCTGTGTCAGTGTCTGGGAGTATGTGTGAGTGTGCATGAGTGTCTGCATGTGTGTGTCTCTGTGTTTAGAAGGTGGTTCCCTTCTGTACAGTGATATTTTGGAAGCCAAACTTTATATGGTTTGGACCATATGATCAACTTTCTGAAAAATTTGATGTTTTCTATGGTGGTCAAGGTACAGTGAGGATTGAGGAATTTACCCCTTCCCCACTGTAGTGTGATCTCGGAGTTGGTATTAATAATTCGTAGCAGGGGGCACAAATGTTTGCTGTCTATTTACTATTCTACACTACAGAAAGTTGATCATAAAGTCTCTACCGCATGCAGTTAAATGTTTTGTAATGTTGATGTTATAATATAGAAAGACCTGTTGGTAGATACCAATGATACTATGATACATGGGCTGGTAGGGCAAACATTAGTGTGGTCAGATCTGACAAGGCAGTGTTCATTTTAGAGACATGGTGATTAGCCATAAAAGAGCTGTTTCTTTGTGTAGCTATATTATGTCTGAATAACGTTACACTTACTGACAGCCCCAGGATTGTTAATTAACTATGGCAGTGTGATACTCTTTCTGAATCCCAGTGTCTGATTTACAAGAAGGGAAACTGATAAATTATATTTCTTTGGGCTCGAATGAGATATTTAGTAAATGATTGTTAAGAACAAAAATATAGAGAATATATCTAAGATATAGAAACTATAGAAATCAAATAATTTGGAAAGTTATGTGAAAATGTAGAAGTGTTTTTATGTTGACTTGTTACAGTCTGCATTTAAGATGTTAGAAGTAACTATATTTCATATTTAAACAGCAGTGATTTCCAACTGTAGCACTTAATACATCTGGATATTTTATGACACAGAAGAGTGGAATACTCTTATCTATATTTCATTTTACAGCTAGATTAAAGTGAAAGATTTTAAAGAAAGAGAAAGGGAGAGAATGTATAAATAGGTAAACACAATATAAGCTAAATAACTATCTAAATGCCATATACTAACACATGTGTAAAATTAAGGTAAATAGAAAGATAAAATGACAAACATAAATGGCAAGTTAAAATGATGATATTGCAAAACCTCGTAATATTATGAATATTATGCTTAATATACAGGCATTTCAGCCATATCAGTTAAGAGTCAGCATGATACAAGGGTGATGATGTGAAAGAATCCTCGACACATGTAGTTACAAAGGAAGATTTAATGTATGTTACATTTGCAGAGAGATAACTGATTATAGTGTTTACACAGATCATCGCTAAAACTGATAAGAGTCTTAATGCATCTGATGGAATTTGGAATCAAGCACCAGAAAGGCTCATCCAGACTCTGCTACACTTTGCTGTGAAGGAAAGGTTAGTTTGCTGTTATTTTTTGTATTTCTGTATTGCCTTTCTATATTTTGAATACTGTAGTTTGTTTTCTTTACCTTGTGTTTTGCTTGCATTCTATTTTAACAGCATATTAAAACTTCAAAAGAGACCACAGCTCTCTCTGTTCTGAGTCAGGCAGAATTTTTTCCCTCCCTTCCACCCATTTAAGTTGTCTTGTTAAATACCACTGTCTTTCTAGTTGCCCGCCTCTTATGTTAATCTGACCATATATCTCATTTCTCTCTACTTTCACTGGCTTATGTGAGTAATCACAAAACCATCACTTTTGAAATCCTACCCCTTCAATTATTTAAATTTATTGGCCATCCTACAGTATGTCATAGTACCAAAATACAAAAGTAACCACCCCTTTCAGTCCATCTTGCTGTTTTAAAAATAGTAACTCTCCACTAAACCTTAACTTTTTAAACAGGTAAAACTCAAGTTACCTACTTTCATATCTAACTTCTCTAGTGCACACTGCAGAGTGCATTCTTTTCAATCTTACCTTTAAGCATCCCTGTTACTAGCACTTTCTCTAATACCTAAAAAGATCATCTCTACTTGACTCCAAGTAGACTTTTCTCTATCTGTTAAACCTAGCACTTGCTCCTACAGTACTTATTACCTTGATACGGCACTCTTATAGATAGCACCCCAAAAGGCAAACCCCCATTTCTCGGTCACCCACGTCCCCGGAATCTCTTTTAAAGTTTTTTTGTCTAGTCCTTCTAGCATGTCGAGGGATCAGTTGCTAGTGTCCTCTCCTGCTCAGCTGGTGAACCTGGGAATATTGAGGCAATGTTACAATTGCCTCATGTACACAGACAACCCTCTCCTCCTCCCACAAAACACAAATACATGCGAGATGCAACTATATGGCCAAACTGGAGGCTGAGCTCTCTCAACATAGGACTGGCAAGACCAATCAGGAGGAGAAGGTTACCACACACACTATAGACCCAGTCTCACATAGTACCATCACAACCTCAAATCATACACATAAACACACAAAGACATACTCAAGGCTCTGATCAAAAATCTACCAAAACAGCAGAGGCCACCAAAGCAGACACCCAAACAACCACCACCTCAGAACACAACACCTGCAACACATAGACCTCACAGTCAGAGTGTCAAACAGTCACAGCCCTTAAGGCCAAACACAATGCCAGACACACTAGTCATTGGTGACTCCATAGTCAGACACACTGACGCCCCGCTCACCAGACTGAGTAAGGAGAAGGTCACAGCAAGCTGCCTGTCGGGCGCTAGAATCCGCCACATAACGCAAGCACTCAGGTCTCTCAACAGCAGGTACAAATATGACTCAGTCATTGTCCACGCTGGTGTAAACGACCTGAGACGCACCTCCTTGGACTACATGAAAAGAGACATTGAGGAGCTCTCTGATTATGTAGCCCAGGCAGGTATGACCCTGACCTTGAGCAGTATCCTACCTTCACCAAGAATGATGCCACAATACAGAGATAAGATGATCAGCTTTAACAATTGGCTTAAACTCTGGTGTCATTCAAAGGGGATCCAATGTCTGTCTGCCTGGGATGACATGCTGGACAAGCCACGCTGTTTCGCAAGGGACGGCTTGCACCTGTCACCCTGGGATTCGGATATTGGCAAAGGCTCTTGCCACCCCCATAGTGCCTTTTTAGGCAAGGCTCAAATTCTAAACCTACCACCTTAGAACACAAAAAGGAAAAAACTAAGGGTAATGCTGCTCAATGCCAGAAGTCTAAATCTCAAAATGCACGCACTCGAGGCCCTTCTCAGTATGGAGAACATCGATGTCTGTGCAGTGACAGAAACCTGGTTCAAGGCTCCTGAGAGCACCCCAGCACTATCAGGTTTTACCTCTTATCATGCTCCGCCCCAAAATCCGGACAATACCAAGAAAGGAGGAGTATCCATATTCATCAAGGACACCCACACCTCAAGACTGGTGGCAATGCACGATGCATTGGAGACCATCCAGGTGCAATTAACCATAGGCAAGACTGCTCTGCAAATTGTAGCATGTTACAGGCCACCCTCACAAACTCAGGAACCTCACATGGCCTTCCTGAAAACACTAGAGGGGATAAATGTATCACCAAACACCATCATACTAGGTGACTTCAATTACCCTAATATAGACTGGGAACACTACTCAAGCCCAAACACCCTAGCCCAAAAGTTCCTGGAATTCATAAACTCAAATGCCATGGAACAACTAGTCACCATCCCCACAAGAGGAGAAAACATACTTGATCTCATCATCACGAACATGGGAGCACAATGTTCAACACTGGAAGTATACCCCTCACTGGTGAGATCAGATCACAAACTAATCTTGCTGGAGGTCCTCATCCCAGCCCCACCTGAAATAAAAAAGACCACAGTAAAGAACTTCTTGAAAGCCGACTTCACACTTTTAAAGACTAGTGTGGTCACTTTTAAGGCCCCGAGCCATGGAAAACAGTACTCAAGCCACTGAATCACTTACAAATGCCTTCTACCAGCACCTGCAGGACTGCATGGATAAGGCAATCCCAAGCAAAACAAAGACTCTTTGTACCAAAGGCACGCGTCCAGTCTGGTGGACCCCA
This sequence comes from Protopterus annectens, assembly GCF_019279795.1. NCBI lineage: Eukaryota > Metazoa > Chordata > Ceratodontiformes > Protopteridae > Protopterus > Protopterus annectens. Next base: position 416,035,602 of record NC_056726.1, on the reverse strand, counting down.
GCCATAAACAAACTCTACAACAAAAGGAGGAAGCTACTACAAGATAGAGCAAAATCCTTAAAAGGTAAGACACCCTTGATCACTATAAGTAAAAAACTAAGAGCTCTCATAAAATCATCCAAAGCAAATTTTGAGAGAAAAATAGCTAAAGACTCAAAAGACAATCATAAGGCCTTCTTTAGCTATGTTAGAAACCTGGGAGGAAACTCCCAGATATGCTCAGAACTAGTTCAAAATGATGTGAAAATTACTGATCCTACAGACATTGCCAACATACTGGCTGACAGGTTCAGTGCAAACTTCTCCCCTCCCCAAAAGGAGAGATATCTATACCAAGCGATTGCAGCCCCCAAACATCTCCAACGCCCAAGTGAGAACTGCTCTCTCCAAAGCAAAACACAGCATCCATGGGACCTGATGGTGTCCCCGGCTGTGTGCTCCACGAACTCAACAAGGAATTAAACCCACAGCTAGGACAGCTGTTTAATCATAGTCTTACCTCTGGATACGTACCCAGGGAGTGGCGCACTGCAACTGTGGTCCCACTTCACAAAGGCGGTGCCTCCACCAACCCTGGAAATTACCGGCCCATTAGCTTGACAAGCCTTATCTGCAAAGCCATGGAGAGGATCATAATGGACCTCATAAATAAAGACATAGGGAATTTGCAGACTTTGGATCCATCCCAGTTTGGCTTTGTCAAAGGCAGATCATGCCTTCTAAACTTGGTTGACTTTTTCGAAACAGTCACCAAAGCCATTGATGAGGGAAAGGCAGTCCATACAACCTACCTCGATCTGGCGAAGGCCTTCGATACAATACCCCACTCAGGTATCATTGAAAAACTCATCAGCTTGAATGTTAACCCATACATCACAAGATGGGTTGCAAACTGGCTGAGTGACAGAACCCACAGGGTCAGAGTTGCTGGCGCCATGTCAGACTCAAAGCCTGTCACAAGTGGTGTACCACAGGGCTCAGTCCTGGGCCCACTCTTGTTTGGCATCTACTTTTCTGAAGTACAAGCAAACACAGGAGGTTTATGGCTGACAAAGTTTGCAGATGACTGCAAACTGGCCATAGTAGAAAACACATCTGACACAGATATCCTTCAGAAGGGTCTCACAGAAACGGATAACTGGTGCCAGAGCCATGGCCTAAAGTTAAATGCCAAAAATGCATAGTCATACCCTTCGGGAAAAACAAGGTTACCCCTAGCTACCAAATAGGTGGCAATCCACTGAGCACAGAAGAAGTTATCAGGGACCTGGGGACCCAGGTTGATAGTAGTCTGTCATTCAACACCCATGTAGCTAAAGTAGTTAGGAAGACCTTCTACATTGCCCACCTTATCATGAAGGGATTCTCATCTAGATCAAGGGAGGTCATAGTCTCCTATACTCATCACTCATCAGACCAATGATTGAGTACAATGCCCCATTCGAATGTATCTGACCCGACACTTGCAGCAGCTGGAGAGGCCACAAAGTTCCTCACCAAAAGGATAAAGGGTCTCAAACATCTGTCCTATGCTGCCCAACTGAAAGAACTCCAGCTCTATTCAGTCACTTACCGCTTGCTCAGAGGTGACCTTTGCCTAACATACAAGGCCATGTCAAACCCAGATTTGATGAATATGCTTCACCTCAAAAATCTAGATCCGTCAGAGCCACAAGGGCGGAGACTTAAACCTCGACACGGCTATTAATAGGACGTGCTGGAGGGATAGATTCATCACCCAAAGACTCCCTATGCTGTGGAATAAAATCCCGGTATATGTGAGGCAGAGCACCTCGCTGGCCTTGTTCAAGAGAAATCTTGACCAATGGATGGGAGATCGCAGATATACCCCAGGGATTACCTCAGTGTCACTGCTCGACAGAGGCACAGCAAAATAATGGGTATAGTTCCCCATACTAAAGGGGTGGCGTAAGCCACAAAACTATGGGCTAGGCTTGTAAATGCCCTCGGGCAGATAGCCTAGTATGAACCTATGAACCTATGAACCTATAAGAATGGAGAGCACACAATCACCATGGTGAAGACTGAAGGTGTGCCTGAGAGGAAAGTTGCATTACTGGATTGTGATCTAAGGTCAGAAATATGATTAGATTGGCCAGTTTGGATCGATGTGAAGGGTGGTATGTGCCTGAGAGTAGGTAGTAAATGCAGCTGAGAAAAAGCTAGCATATTCTACTACATGCTGACATCCATTTTTCCCTTTCTACATCTTCTGAACTTCAAACCTACCACTTCTCATTATAATCACACCCTTTCTTATTAGAGTGAGAGGTAATCATGGGAAAGAGAAGTCATCATCTAAGCATCCACCAGAGATATTCTGTTTATGGCTCTAATCTCCCATCTTGGCAGCTGATATGGATGTCTGCTGATGTGAAGAACTTGTGATTCTTTCTCAGTCTGGTTGCATTCTCCTGCACATGCGTTTAATGCATTGTGGATGACACTTGGCACAGCTAAGCACACAGCATCAAACAATAAAATGCATGTCCTGCAACTCGATTTTCTTGTAATTGCTGGCATTGCAGTTGCTGCCTCCCACACCTGATATGAGTAAGCCAGCTCTAGCTGCTCAGTCTTATCCTCCCTCACCAGGTTCTGCAGCACCTGGGTTACTAATCAACCTCATGTCATCTGAGTTGCAGTCATGGCTTTATCTTCCTGCATCACAGAGTAACTATGTAGTTATGTTGTTTTTTTGTAGTAGTCTGTTGCACACAAATAATGTGATGCATTGCATATGCTGTGCTCTGTGCTACTGTGATACATATAGGTCTCTTCGTAGTAACATTTGTATCAAATTACCCAAACATAGACTGGGAGCATTACTCTAGCTCCAACACCCTAGCCCAAAGGTTCCTAGAATTTATAAACTCAAATGCTATGGAACAACTTGTTACCACTCCCACAAGAGGGGAAAACATACTGGACCTGATCATCACCAACATGGGACTCTATGCTCCAGACCAGAAGTGTATCCCTCATTGGTAAGATCAGACCATAACTAATCTCACTGGATATTCACATCCCGACTCCACCCCCTGCCCTGAAAACCACAGTGAAAAACTTCTCTAATGCAAATTTCACACTCCTCAAAACTGAAGTGGAATCCTTCAAAGCCCCCGGGCCTGTGGAAAATACGGCCCAGACCACAGAATCCTTTATAAACGCATTCTATGAACACCTTCAGGAATGCATGGATCATGCAATCCCAAATAAAACCAAGTCCCAATCCTCCAAAGGCAGACGTCCTGTCTGGTGGACCCCAGCCATAAACAAACTATACAATAGAAGGAGGAAGCTACTACATGATAGAGCAAAATCCCAAAAAGGGAAGGCATCTCTGATCAGTATTAGCAAAAAACTACGGGCACTCATAAAATCGTCTAAGGCCAGCTTCGAGAGAAAAATTGCACAGGTCACTAAGGATAATCACAAGGCTTTCTTTAGTTATGTTAGGAACCTGGGTGGGAATTCCCAGATATGCTCAGAATTAGTCCAAAATAACAAAAAGTACACCGAACCCACAGACATTGCCAACATCTTAGCTGACAGGTTCAGCACAAACTTCTTCCCCCCGCTCCCCACCAAAAGGGCAAATATCTATCCCAGCAGAGTGCTGCCCCCCTGACATCTCAGATACTCAGGTAAGAGCTGCCCTCTCCAAAGCAAAAAACACAACATCAATGGGACCAGATGGTGTCCCGGACTGCGTCCTACATGAACTCCAAGAAGAGCTAAACCCAAACATAAAACTACTGTTCAATCTCAGCCTTACTACAGGATATGTACCCAAAGAGTGGCGTACAGCAACAGTGGTCCCTCTCCACAAAGGTGGTGCCTCAATGGATCCTGGAAACTATCGCCCAATAAGCCTGACTAGCTTGGTCTGCAAAGCTATGGAAAGGATCATCATGGACCTCATAAATAAAGATATTGGGGACCTACAGACACTGGATCCTACCCAGTTTGGCTTTGTTAAGGGCAGATCCTGCCTCTTAAACCTGGTTGATTTCTTTGAAACAGTCACCAAGGCCATTGACGAGGGGAAGGTGGTCCACACAGCCTACCTGGACCTCGCAAAAGCCTTCGATACAATACCCCACTCGGGCATTATAGATAAGTTCACCAGCTTAAATATAAACCCCTATGTCACCAAATGGGTTGCAAACTGGCTCAAGGACAGAACCCACATGGTTAGAATTGCTGGAGCCATGTCAGACTCCAAACCAGTTACAAGTGGCATCCCACAAGGCTCAGTCCTGGGACCTCTCTTGTTCGGTATATATTTCTCAAAGGTACAGGCCAACATGGAAGGACTGTGGCTGACTGCAAACTGGGCGCCATAATCGACACTCCAGCCGACACAAGCATCCTCCAAAAGGGCCTCATAGAAACAGACAACTGGTGCCAAAGCCATGGCCTCAAGCTAAACACCAAAAAGTGTATAGTCATCCCCTTTGGCAAAAACAAAGTGCCCACAAATTACCACATAGGTGGTAATCCATTAAGTACAGAAGAAGTAATTAGGGACCTGGGGACCCAAGTTGATAGCAATCTCTCATTTGACAACCAAGTGGCCAAAGTGGTTAGAAAAACATTTTATATAGCCCACCTAATCATGAAGGGATTCACATCTAGATCAGGGAGGTCATCGTGCCTCTTTACTCATCCCTCATCAGGCCCACAATTGAGTACAATGCCCCTTTGGGATGTACCTTACCAGACACCTGCAGCAACTGGAAAGACCCCAAAAGTACCTCACCAAGAGGATCAAAGGGCTCAAACAGATGCCATATGCTTCCCGGTTAAAGAAACTCCAGCTCTACTCAGTGGCATACCGCCTGCTCAGAGGCGATCTGTGCCTGACGTATAAAGCCATGTCCAACCCGGAATTAATGGACATGCTGCACCTCAGAAAATCCAAATCCCATTGAGCTCGCGGCTCGAGAGACTTGAACCTCAGCACTGAAATAAATTGGACATGCTGGAGGGACAGATTCATAACCCAGAGACTCCCTTCACTCTGGAATAAAATCCCAGTCCAGGTCAGGCAGAGTCCCTCATTGACTCTCTTCAAGAGGAATCTTGATGAGTGGATGGGAGATTGTAGGTTTACCCCGGGTATCACTTCTGTGTCACTGTTAGACAGAGGCACAGTATACTAACCTCGAAAAAGGGCATAGCAAAATTAATTTAAAATGGGTGGCGAAAGCCATACACACTCTGGCTAGGCTTATAAATGCCCTAGGGCAGATAGCCTAGTATGAACCTATGAACCTATGAACCTATCAAATGATACCATAATTCTGGTCCTTGCATGCTGTCTGTTGCCTATGGCAGTGGCTGAAAATGCGCACTGAAAAGAGGTCAGCAATGTGGTTGTGTGAGAGTCTAAGAAACAAGAAGATGACACATAGAGCATTTCTCAAAGACATACACCTCCCCTACAACCCCCAACACACACGCACACACACGCACACACACACACACACACACACACACACACACACACACACACACACACACACACACACACACACACACACACACACACACACACACACACACACACATATGGATCACTGATTTATATATCTATGATGTAAGCAATTAGTAAGGAATGGCCAAAAATAGGGTATACTCAGGCATGGAAAACATAATCAGAAATGTGCACATAAAAACACAAGGCATATTGGTTATACAGTTGCTAATATAATATGCTACACAGACAGGCATGGCAGTCATATGTTTCTATAGGCACAGCAGAATAAGAATGTGTTAAAAGACTTTGCCACACAACATACACATATGTAAAGATTGTACTCACTCAAAGTTTACTGAATCATCACTGTTTATATGGGAAGCATAAAATAAAAACATGAGAAAGCTGCTTGAAGACCAATAATTTCTAAGCTTGGCAATCAAACCTCTGAAAACCATCATACTAGACATAGTCCTCAGCCTTCCTCCTGAATAAAATATGAATAATGCCCCAATAGATCCAGACATCTAAAAGCCTCGTGATGGGGTTTGCATCCCCTTTGTTCTCACTACTCTTAGGTTCATAGTTTCATAGCCTCATATGTTAGTACTAGGCTAAATGCTCTTGTGGGCCATTTTAAGCCTAGCCAAATTCTCCTTTTGGTGCTTGGAATTATCTGTCCCATTTAGTATTTAGATTAATTCTATCCATTCACAGACTCTATCTTATATTATCTCTATGATAATAATGGAGGTCATACCATCAGTATTTTGAAAGGCCCTAAGTGTGGGTTAAAAACATTTAGGAGCTGCCTTTGTCCAGTAGTAGTTTGGGAGGAGCCCTGGGATAAATTTCCTATTTCCCATCCATAGATCCATGTTGTGCTTGAATTTGAACAGTGATGAATTTGTTTTATGTGAATAAACAGTCTGTTCCAGAGTAGTGGTATCCTCTGTGAGATATACCTAGGTTATGAGCAGAGGGGCCACTAATTTCAATTCTGTTTTGAAGGAGATGGCTTTTGGTCAGATCCAGCAAGGGATGAGTATACACAAGGGATGGTGCAAGATGACCCATATTAGTAAGGATAAGGTCTAGATAATGTTATCCCTAGTGGGTACTGTGATTAATTGGTCCAGGGCATTAGTATTAACCAAGGCCAGAAATCTCTGTGCTTTTGCACTTGTGGAGCTGCAGCTTTCTTAGTGTATAGCTGGGTAGTTAAAATCACCTAGGAAAATGGTATTGGGTTTAATAGTGAGTGACTGATGTTCTTGTAGGTATGCGTTGCGACTTTCATGGGTCATAGAGAGAGTTCTATGGCTAGTTAATATATGGTGAGAGACTGATGGTGATTTGGACATGAAGAGGCCCTAATGCATCATGCTGCTTTACCAACATTGACGTGAGTCTCTTCTGAATGAAGAGTGAGACAACTCCACCTTTTTCCTCTTCTGCACAGAGGCTTGTCAAAGTGTAGAAGGCATTATAGCACTACACAGCCAGAATACTCTCCACCATTTTAAACCATGCCTTATACACTACACAGACATCTATGTCTCCCAGGGTGAGGAAGGCTTGCAGAGAGGGGAGTTTTTAGTTTAAGCTCCTAGCACTGATTAGTAACACCTTCATATTTTCATTTATTGTTTCACCGTGTTGGTAGTTTTATCTAGTTGGTATTGTCTAAAAAAGGACACTATGGAATGGAGAATGTGTTTGCCAATATTTGAAAACCTACAGAGGACATGTATAAACCAACCCTGGTAAAGCAGTGTGGTCTGTTTATCATATCCTCCCAGGCTGACAGATATTGGACTCCCTTAGAATGGCACAAAAAAACAAAGTCAATTATTAAAACCAATTATTTTTTGCTCATATTATGGCACTATTCTTGGAGAGGGTAGAATATTGCTCAAAGCTAGTCTCATACCTGTCTGTGACACATAATCTGAAAGTTCCATCATGTCTCTCTTCATATAGTTTTAAAAGGTACATGTAAAGTGGCTGACACCCACATGTACTATGCATACCTCTCTAGTCTCTACAGTTTAGATTTTTGCCTCAAATTTTTGATCTGTTCGTCATAAAAGTTGTGGTTTTCTGGATTTTTGTGGCGAATAGCTGAGGATTGAAGTCATTATATAATGACAGGAATTTGAGTTTCAGACTTCATATTCTTTAGAAAATGCATGTTAACACAAGACCTTGTAGTCTATCAATTTTCTAAGTTTATAAGAACAATATTTAAAATTTGTCTCTATTTTTGGCACATTGCCCCCCTATTATTTTTGTATTTGTCCAGATTTTTTGTGCCCAGAGGTTGAGAGCTATGGTGCTATGATAGAATCATATCTGTATGTGTTGTTTACAGACGTTTGTGTGTGTGTGTGTGTGTGTGTGTGTGTGTGTGTGTGTGTGTGTGTGTGTGTGTGTGTGTGTGTGTGTGTGGCAGATCCTGGCACTAGACAAACAACTAACACTCTTTCCTTACTCAGCCTGGTAAGAGGTACAGCTGTATGTCTTATAATGGAGTCACCACTAACTAGAATGTTTGGTTGCATAAATGCCTGCCTTATAAGATCAGCATCCATGACTTTGGCACTTTTGGTTTTGTAGGTCTAGAATGTTGCTGAAGGTGTTTAGTACCTGTGTCACATCCTTTAGGCCTTTGAAGCTTAGGCAAGTTAATCGTTAGGACCTCAACATATGAAGGATTATGTGTATTATGCTGGATACAGTGAGGTGTGGGGTTGGTGTACTGCTGACTATCCTAATATCAGACGTCTACGTTTTTGAGATTTTTGCTTCCAGTGACAATATATATGTGCGTCTCTCACACGCCATGCTGTATTGTTGAAGCAATAGATGATTGCCAGTTAGCATGAGACAAGATATTCATTTCAATCAGGCTGGCTACAGAAATTGTGAGAAAATCCTGGTCCATGGTTTTGACAGGAAACACCTCAGTGGCTGGGATGACTATAACTACTTGGAGTTAGGATTGTTTTAGGGTGCAGGGGTTACTTTAGGTAAATGTGATAGACTTTAGATAAATGATAACCAATTGCTAATCCACACCCTGAAAGCTTTCTGCCTAGATACTACAGCCATCCAATGGTTCCAATCTTATCTGAATGATAGGCAGCAGGTTGTCCTTTGGCAAAACAAACTTTCTAAACTCCTACCCAACACACTAAGTGTACCCCAGGGATCCATACTAGGGCCCCTTCTATTCTCCATCTTCATTAACAACCTCTATTCTGCTATCTCTATAGTCAGCTGTGTCCAATATGCTGACAACCCCACCCTGATATGCTCGGCCACATATCCAAATGAACTGTGGTTAGCTACACAAACCACCTTTAATACAATTGAAAACTGGCTTTCTGTTCGCCGTCTGATCCTGAATCCCAAAAAAAACAAACTGTTGCTTTTCTCACCGGCACACAGGTCTACTGCATTCACTTTTACCATTAAATCTAATAATGGCACCATAATCTCCCCAGACTCCTCTACAAAACTGTTAGGTGTTTTAATCGATAATAATCTTAAATTCGACCTACATGTTAATCAATCCATAAAGACCATCAATAAAAAACTAGCCACATTTTACAGGATAAAAGCCTTCTTAACCCCTCCTGCTAGATTTGCCATAGCTCGTTCTCACCTACTTTCGAATCTTCTGTATGCATCACAGATACTCTCCAATCGAAACAAATCTATCCTTAACAAATTCTCTATCTGCTATAATCATATCGCCAGATTTGCCACTGGCCACCCAAGCTGGTTTAGGTTAATACAATGATGTATCATTGTATTAACCTAAACCAGCTTGGGTGGCTAGAATTACCCAGCTTGATCCAGCATAACCTCATGATTACTGCTCATAAGATCCTTTACAATCCAGATAACACGCCAGCTCTTAAAAATATTATCACCCCTATCACAATCCTCGACCTCTTCGATCATCTAAGAAATTACTAGTCCAGACTATCAAAACTAATAACTCCGCAGGTGACTCTCTCTTCGCGAACACTGTAGTCAGATCCTGGAACTCTCTCCCAACCAAAATCACTTCGCTCAACTTCCTGAGTCAGTTCAAGACTAGACTTAAACAACATCTGACACCAAACCGGCTATGTCAATGTAGCAAACCCGACTAACTCTCCTTGACAATTAAACTAAAATAGTTCCAAACAATAAACACTGCAAAACTATTGAAAACAACAAACTGGAAACGCCGGCTCCAATGTGAAAACAGTCCTGCACATATAAAAGTTCGTTTGAACTGAAACAGGCACTCCACATGTAATGCTGTCCAAAAATACAAATTCGATGAAAAGCAACACTTGCTTGTAAAAAAGAAGAACACTTTATTTACCAACCATGAAGTTAAGCGCTTTTCGTCCCACAGGTTGTGGGACTTCTTCAGACAAACAGAGCTGAAACAACTATAAGGTTTAAATGCAGTCATTGGCGCCAAATTACAAGCGCCGTTACTAAGTAACTAACAACATGTAACGCACTCCAACCTAATGGCACAATCAGTGTTTCCTTTTAAAACTGTATAGAATATATTACATTCATAGACAATTCAATAGTAATTGTACACACATAAAGTCTTAATTATTTTCTACAAATAAATAAAACAATAATAATGTGAACTCTCCGCTGTTGCAATAAAAATATACAACTTGGAACTAGATAGGTCGTGTCAGACCATATATCATAATGGTTGTTAGCCATCTAACCATTTGCTAATAAACAATAAATATATCAAAAATGTATACATGGCAATCTACCTTGTTCTGTTGTATGCAAGATAAAAAAACATCACAAGTATTACAGCTGATCACATAACTTTGATCGCTGTAGCACAGTCCACACACACCAAAAATCATATGTACTGTATATTTATATATACTAACTATATTACATATGGTGTTGATCCTTGTGGTGAATATTAAACATGTATTCAATAAATATAACTTGCTCGTTCATGTAAAAGCGTAAACAAGTTATACTTATAAGTAGTATCAAACGTCCCAATTTATATGTTTGAATGTGCAACACACTAAGGACTTTTAAAATTATTAAAACAATTTAATTTATGTGTACAGTAATAATAAAACCTATACATTAACTAATTGTTTGCACACCAGGATTTACTAAATAAGAATGAAATACCTAATTTCATGTCTTGTAAGACAAAGACAATGCAAGAACTATTACAAAACATTGTAGATCAAACGACTATTACACCAACTATGCGAATATCCCAAAATAATTGTCTAATAATGTTAAACTAATGTGACCTAAAAAACTCTACATAAAATGGCAATTTTAAGTCTGAACATAATAGTAATGTTTCAACGACGCAAACTCTTTAACTTCAAAATAGGGTACAGTGAACATATTTAATTCAATCCAGGGGGAGCATTAGCAAAACAACGTATCTGCCAATACAACTCTAAAACTTCCAATAATACTTGATAAGGTCCTTCACGACTATCTAGCATTATGGTATCAACTGCTCTAAACAAAAAAGTATGGTTAGTATTTTCAGCAACATGCTTAGCTAGTGCATTGCCTGTTTTATTTTTCTTAATGGCATACAGGTGCTCGTATACCCACTCACGCAACTTCCTGTCAGTCTTCCCAAAATAAAATGCAGGGCATAGTTGACACTGAGCAAGGTATACAACTCCTGATGATGAACAATTAAATTTATGTTTTACATGATACGTGACATTCCTGATGTTAAAACTTTCTCCTGTGTTCATATGTGAACAATATTTACACATGTTAAAATGGAACATACCTGTCCGCCATGACAATGTACTAATGTTACTTTGTATAATTTGTTTAAGATTTCTTCCTTTTTTCCATACTATTTTTGGTTTAGACGGGAGTTTTTTGCTAATAACATTGTCGTTGGTGACGATGTTCCAATTTTTATTCATAATTAAAGTAATAATGTCACTATCTAAACTAAAAGGAGTGATAAAAGCTAATTTCACTGATGGAAGATCTGTAGTACGAACAATGGCTAACTGTTGTGTAGTGGCACTAAGAATGGGTTGGTATGTACCTATCTCTCTTTTAGTGGTTACTTCTTGGATCAAATCATCTACAAGTTGTTTGGGGTAACCTCTACTCATAAACATAGTTCCTAAAAGTTTGCATTCCTTATAGAAGTCATCATTCCTAGAGACCATTCGAGCTGCACGTACTAATTGACCTTTAATTACAGATTTGTTCTGATAAGAAGGATGACTACTACTGTAATGTAAAAAGGTATTAGAATACATTTCTTTTCTATGTATATTGGCATAGAAAACCTTGTTAGTAAGATCTTTACGTAAATCTACATCCAAATAGCTTATCCTGCTATTGCTGTATGTAGATGTGAAGGTTAGAAAATCAGAACTAGAATTAAATAATGATACTAGTTTAGTTGCTAAAATTTCATTACCCTCTAATAGAATGAAAATGTCGTCCAAGAATCGTGTGTAATATTTAATTTTATTCATGATGTTAATATTTCTACTTGCTAGTTCTTGTTCCCAATAGGCCATAACCAGGTTCGCAAAACTAGCCCCGCATGTATTCCATGGCTAATTTTTTTGCAAGTAAATATTGTTGCCAAAAGTGAAAAAAATTGTAGGACAAGACAATATCTAACATTTCCTTGATTAGTTTCACTTCAGTCTGAGGGGCACCATGTTTTCTTAAAATAAAACTTACATATTCTATGCCTTCAGTGTGTGGTATACAAGTATATAAATCTTTTACATCTATGGTTACAAAACTGAGTGTATCACTAAACTCAAAATTATTAATATGATTTAAAAATGACCACAAATCCTTACATGTAGCTTTTTCTTTGGATACATATTCACAGACTCTATCTTATATTATCTCTATGATAATAATGGAGGTCATACCATCAGTATTTTGAAAGGCCCTAAGTTTGGGTTAAAAACATTTAGGAGCTGCCTTTGTCCAGTAGTAGTTTGGGAGGAGCCCTGGGATAAATTTCCTATTTCCCATCCATAGAGCCATGTTGTGCTTGAATTTGAACAGTGATGAATTTGTTTTATGTGAATAAACAGTCTGTTCCAGAGTAGTGGTATCCTCTGTGAGATATACCTAGAATATAAGCAGAGGGGCCACTAATTTCAATTCTGTTTTGAAGGAGATGGCTTTTGGTCCGATCCAGCAAGGGATGAGTATACACAAGGGATGGTGCAAGATGACCCATATTAGTAAGGATAAGGTTTAGATAATGTTATCCCTAGTGGGTACTGTGATTGTTCCAGGGCATTAGTATTAACCAAGGCCAGAAATCTCTGTGCTTTTGCACTTGTGGAGGTGCAGCTTTCTTAGTGTATAGCTGGGTAGTTAAAATCACCTAGGAAAATGGTATTGGGTTTAATAGTGAGTGACTGATGTTCTTGTAGGTATGTGTTGTGACTTTCATGGGTCATAGAGAGAGTTCTATGGCTAGTTAATATATGGTGAGAGACTGGTGGTGATTTGGACATGAAGAGGCTCTAATGCATCATGCTGCTTTACCAACATTGACGTGAGTCTCTTCTGAATGAAGAGTGAGACAACTCCACATTTTTCCTCTTCTGCACAGAGGCTTGTCAAAGTGTAGAAGGCATTATAGCACTACACAGCCAGAATACTCTCCACCATTTTAAACCATGCCTTATACACTACACAGACATCTATGTCTCCCAGGGTGAGGAAGGCTTGCAGAGAGGGGAGTTTTTAGTTTAAGCTCCTAGCACTGATTAGTAACACCTTCATATTTTCATTTACTTGTTTCACCGTGTTGGTAGTTTTATCTAGTTGGTATTGTCTAAAAAAGGACACTATGGAATGGAGAATGTGTTTGCCAATATTTGAAAACCTACAGAGAACATGTATAAACCATCCCTGGTAAAGCAGTGTGGTCTGTTTATCATATCCTCCCAGGCTGACAGATATTGGACTCCCTTAGAATGGCACAAAAAACAAAGTCAATTATTAAAACCAATCATTTTTTGCTCATATTATGGCATTATTCTTGGAGAGGGTAGAATATTGCTCAAAGCTAGTCTCATACCTGTCTGTGACACATAATCTGAAAGTTCCATCATGTCTCTCTTCATATAGTTTTAAAAGGTACATGTAAAGTGGCTGACACCCACATGTACTATGCATACCTCTCTAGTCTCTACAGTTTAGATTCTTGCCTCAAATTTTTGATCTGTTCGTCATAAAAGTTGTGGTTTTCTGGATTTTTGTGGCGAATAGCTGAGGATTGAAGTCATTATATAATGACAGGAATTTGAGTTTCAGATTTCATATTCTTTAGAAAATGCATGTTAACACAAGACCTTGTAGTCTATCAATTTTCTAAGCTTATAAGAGCAATATTTAAAATTTGTCTCTATTTTTGGCACATTGCCCCCCTATTATTTTTGTATTTGTCCAGATTTTTTGTGCCCAGAGGTTGAGAGCTATGGTGCTATGATAGAATCATATCTGTTTGTGTTGTTTACAGACGTGTGTGTGTGTGTGTGTGTGTGTGTGTGTGTGTGTGTGTGTGTGTGTGTGTGTGTGTGTGTGTGTGTGTGTGCGGCAGATCCTGTCACTAGACAAACAACTAACACTCTTTCCTTACTCAGCCTGGTAAGAGGTACAGCTGTATGTCTTATAATGGAGTCACCACTAACTAGAATGTTTGGTTGCATAAATGCCTGCCTTATAAGATCAGCATCCATGACTTTGGCACTTTTGGTTTTGTAGGTCTAGAATGTTGCTGAAGGTGCTTAGTACCTGTGTCACATCCTTTAGGCCTTTGAAGCTTAGGCAAGTTAATCGTTAGGACCTCAACATATGAAGGATTATGTGTATTATGCTGGATACAGTGAGGTGTGGGGTTGGTGTACTGCTGACTATCCTAATATCAGAATTCTACATTTTTGAGATTTTTGCTTCCAGTGACAATATATATGTGTGTCTCTCACACGCCATGCTGTATTGTTGAAGCAATAGATGATTGCCAGTTAGCATGAGACAAGATATTCATTTCAATCAGGCTGGCTACAGAAATTGTGGGAAAATACTGGTCCATGGTTTTGACAGGAAACAACTCAGGGGTTGAAATGACTATAAATGCTTAGAGTTATGTTTGTTTTAGGATGCAGGGGTTACTTTAGGTAAATGTGATAGACTTTAGATAAATTATATGGTGGATCACCAATTGCTAATCCACACCCTGAAAGCTTTCTGCCTAGATACTACAGCCATCCAATGGTTCCAATCTTATCTGAATGATAGGCAGCAGGTTGTCCTTTGGCAAAACAAACTTTCTAAACTCCTACCCAACACACTAAGTGTACCCCAGGGATCCATACTAGGGCCCCTTCTATTCTCCATCTTTATTAATGACCTCTATTCTGCTATCTCTATAGTCACCTGTGTCCAATATGCTGACAACTCCACCCTGATATGCTCGGCCACATCTCCAAATGAACTGTGGTTAGCTACACAAACCACCTTTAATACAATTGAAAACTGGCTTTCTGTTCGCCATCTGATCCTGAATCCCAAAAAAAACAAACTGTTGCTTTTCTCACCAGCACACAGGTCTACTGCATTCACTTTTACCATTAAATCTAATAATGGCACCATAATCTCCCCAGACTCCTCTACAAAACTGTTAGGTGTTTTAATCGATAATAATCTTAAATTCGACCTACATGTTAATCAATCCATAAAGACCATCAATAAAAAACTAGCCTCATTTTACAGGATAAAAGCCTTCTTAACCCCTCCTGCTAGATTTGCCATAGCTCATTCTCACCTACTTTCGAATCTTTTGTATGCATCACAGATACTCTCCAATCGAAACAAATCTATCCTTAACAAATTCTCTATATGCTATAATCATATCGCCAGATTTGCCACTGGCCTGCCTTATAGGACTCATCAATGTATTAACCTAAACCAGCTTGGGTGGCTAGAATTACCCAGCTTGATCCAGCATAACCTCATGATTACTGCTCATAAGATCCTTTACAATCCAGATAACACGCCAGCTCTTAAAAATATTATCACCCCTATCACAATCCCCGACCTCTTCGATCATCTAAGAAATTACTAGTCCAGACTATCAAAACTAATAACTCCGCAGGTGACTCTCTCTTCGCGAACACTGTAGGCATATCCTGGAACTCTCTCCCAACCAAAATCACTTCGCTCAACTTCCTGAGTCAGTTCAAGACTAGACTTAAACAACATCTGACACCAAACTGGCTATGTCGATGTAGCAAACCCGACTAACTCTCCTTGACAATTCAACTAAAATAGTTCCAAACAATAAACACTGCAAAACTATTAAAAACAACAAACTGGAAACGCCGGCTCCAATGTGAAAACAGTCCTGCACATATAAAAGTTTGTTTGAACTGAAACAGGCACTCCACATGTAATGCTGTCCAAAAATACAAATTCGATGAAAAGCAACACTTGCTTGTAAAAAAGAGGAACACTTTATTTACCAACCATGAAGTTAAGCGCTTTTCGTCCCACAGGTTGTGGGACTTCTTCAGACAAACAGAACTGAAACAACTATAAGGTTTAAATGCAGTCATTGGCGCCAAATTACAAGCGCAGTTACTAAGTAACTAACAACATGTAACGCACTCCAACCTAATGGCACAATCAGTGTTTCCTTTTAAAACTGTATAGAATATATTACATACAAAGACAATTCAATAGTAATTGTACACACATAGTCCCCGGGATTCATGAACCTTGCGCCAGGCGCACGCACAGCGTAGGCGTTACAACGCCAAATATGGCCGCCGAGCGATTCAGGTACGATCCAAACCCACGTGCACTACCGGCATGCGCCGGATCAGCGCCGCCACCAGCGTAGGTATGCTAAACACCCCATGTGCGGTGTTGCACCATGCAAATGAAGGCATATAGCGATCCACGAAGTGGCGCAGGCGTAGCATAAGGCCACGGCAATGTAAACCAAAAAAATGGTTTACATTTTCCCAAACATAACATAGGAGTAATGGAAGGCTGTCAGCATCAGGTATCACACAGTTGCCATATGCCAATGGTGAAAGACACAGAGAATGTCAAAAGAAAACATGCACAACATGTAAATAATAACATAAATGGTATGTCCACAGAAACTCACAGCAGAACCCCAGGACATGTCTGCGGAAGGTGCAAAACAATGAAATAATATGACAATGTTATAAAACAGCAGCGTAATACACATCAGCTTCACAGCAACAATACACTATGGTATGCATGGAAAGCCACAACCACAGTGCAAGGGTTGCCAAGGACTCGCGGCAGTGTTTGGCGTGGTAACTATGAATTAGTAGTCAATGCCATGCAAATGAGGCAGATAATACTGAATCGCAAAACCCCCGCCAGCGTAAGGCTGTACCAAACGGCGCAGTGGTAATACACCGAGGAGTGGCTCAGAGGGAATACATGTCACCTGCAGAGGGGTGTGCCACTGTAGGAGGAAGCACATTGGAGCTCAGCAAACCTGGGCTGTACATTGCACATCACAACTGCAGGACCGGCGTGGGGAAATAGTTGAGCTGAGAGCACAATGTGCGCAGAGGTGCATGTGCACGAGGATGACTACGCTCCCTTAACCCAGTCATGTGACGCCGCCCGCAAATAACATCGGAAACAGGAAGGTGATGTTGAGAATATGAGGAAATGCGGAAGCAGTGTAATTGGAGTAGTAATGAGCAATCAACACTAATCAACCCACGAAGGCCATTCGGCGGCAGCTGACAACTCTGCATGCAGAAACCTACAAAACAGGATAGGGGAGGCATATGAATGCAAAGAAAGTAGGGGAGGTAGCAGAGTGCAAAGAGTGAAGATTTGACACAGCAGAGCCAAGCAGACAGGCAGCATAACGGCGGCAGCACACAAAACGCACGATATGCCATGTCCCAGAAACGACACATGACAGGGCTCTGCAGGATGCATGCCAGGAAATAGTAGGTGCAACGTGCAGAAACAGTAAGGGAAGGTCGAAAGGTAATCCATTGCAGGCAAGAGTAATACAACACCAAAGGCAACAGCGTTGCAGTGCCAACGGTAAAATACGGAAGATAATCCCCAGATATGGCCGCACAGACACACCCTATGACATCACCGGGTGTACAGCACAACAGTATAAAGTGTGAATGCACACAACACACAGCCGTGTATTCCCAAACGCCACACCATAGGTGTAAACACACGGGGAACTTTTAAAATGTACATGTTGGGTGCTGCCGTGGCCGTGATCCATCAGCATGTGTTAGAGACAGACGGAGTTGTGGAGGAGGATGCCAACAACTACCATAGGCCTCAGAGGAGAAGGAGAGTGTTCAGACCAAGGGTAACCTACCAGGGGCTACAAGACCTGGAGATAGTAGAGCGTTACAGGGTGGATAGGGACACGTTACAGCAAATAGTGGAGCTGTGCCGGCCACGCCTGAGAACAAGAAACAACAGAGGGGAGCCCATCCCAGTGGACACAAAGGTATGTGTAAGCTTGCGAATACTGGCCACAGGTACCTTTCAAAGGCCAACTGGGGATATAATGGGCATCTCACAGGCATCAGCATCCAGGGTACTACACCAGTTTCTGGATGCCATGTTACCACATGCCAATGAACATATATACTTCCCCAGATCTCAGGAGGAGTTGGCTAGCAATATGTGCCACTTCCACTGTGTCGCACAATACCCGGAGGTACTAGGTGCGATAGACTGTACTCACATACAAATCAAGTCACCACCTGGGGAGCAGGGTAGACGCTACATAAACCGCAAGGGATTCCCCTCCATCAATTGCCAGGTCGTGTGCAATGCGCAGGGCATTATCATGGATGTGTGTGCTGGCAGCCCTGGAAGCTACCACGACTCCCATATCTGGCATGCCTCACAGCTGTACCAGGTATTCGCCAGGGGGGACATCCCACAAGGCCACCTTGTGGGAGATGCTGGCTATGCACTGGAGCCGTGGATGATGACTCCCATCAGAAATGCACACACACACACATGCAAGAACGCCATAATGAGGCACACGCACAAACCAGAATAATCATAGAGCGTGTGTTTGGGATGCTGAAATCACGGTTCCGGTGCTTGGATACATCTGGTGGAGCCCTGCAGTACTCTCCAGGCACATGTGCCCACATATTCATAGTATGCTACATAATATGATCCTGCGGAAGCAGCTGCTGCAGGGACATAATGGCGAAGGGCCACAAAGCCCACCACAACTGCCAAGGCCAGTCCAGGCACAGAGGGTTCAGGACCATGAACACACTGTGCCAGCCCCAGTAGGCAGACGGAGGCGTACCCAATATACCTATGCCCTGGCAAAGAGGGAACGTATAGCACATACTCTGACAGCGTAAGCCCCATGGACTGACACCTCCCTACCTGCACACACAGTGAAATGGACGGCACACAAACATGACCACCCATAAAGTGTACCGTATGGGTGGCCCCATGTGTGACTCCAACATAGGCAGCACCCAAACACTGTACACCCAACAGCCAGCGGAGCATGGAACGGCAACACCTGAACCATACGCGGGTCCTACAGCAGACGGCGTTGCTGTATGCTGCCACGTTCGCCGCAAGGTGTATACATATAAACATGTATATATGTGCATATACATATATGTACATAGATATCATTACATATATAGAAATATATGTACACATATGCATAGAAGTACTACAGGTAAGACAGGAAATCAGAGGGATGTAAGGTGACAGAGATGTAACACGTGATATCTGTACATAGTATACATAGTGAAACGACAACCTGAGCATCCGGGAGGTTTAACAGAAGAGGATACCGCCAACCATGGAAAGGTCAACATACCGAAATGCATAACCGCGAGTCGGAATGATCGCCAGGCCACAGTACAGTAACAGTACATGCGCAGGTAATACTATGATGATATGAGGGGGGAGGTAGACACCGCTGCCGGTGATGCGGCCCATGCAGGTACTGTGTGCAAACGTCCCCGTGACTGCCGTAGTATGTGTATGTGTGCGGAGAGGGTGCCGTGTGTGTCGCTGTGCGAGTGTAATGTGTGTGTCTCTGTAATATGTGTATGTTGGTGCCATGTTAGAGGCAGAGTGGAATAATATGTGTAGGCATACAGTACACTAGCCACAGGCATATGTACACCAGTAGTCCCAAAGTAGTGAGAGCCCCACCCTGGCTAGGCGTGTGGCGACGTATAATGATGCAAAGTGACAATGTCCCAGAACGTAGCACAGGAATATACCCCACAGGAAATGGAAAGGATGTATGTACTAATCATGACCGTATTTATGACACCGATATGCTAATTGCAAAACGATACATCGGCAAAGTCACACAGCAATAGGTATGTACTGCAGAAATACGTATGTGCTACCTCGCTACTGACCGTGGCCACGCATCGGCCTGTAAACACTGCTGTGTGTTCTACAAGATTCAAACAAACAATCCCCACCTGAATAGGTGGCAACCACTGGCAAACAGGCCATCCCAAGTACAGGACCACAATCACTGTAAATATCTGGGACAGAACGACAAGGGATAGTCGTCACGTACAAACAACCGCTGATATACCACAGATGTGACGGAGGAATACATGCATGAAGCACATACGCAGGCGATACCAACACCACATGACAACAACATAACCTACACTCCCAGACCAACAGACAATTAACTGTCAACTCTCCAGGCAGGGATGGAGCACACAGACAACCATACCGTGTATGTAGAGATGCAAGGCCCACAACCCGTAACCGTCACCTACAACCTCCGATATTCCCCATCGCCATATATTAAAGGGATACAAGCCGTAATAGCAGCACAAACATACAGGCAGTCAATGACATCTGCATAACCGATACATCTCGCGTGGGAAACACAATCAACAGCGGATGCATACTTGCATGCGTTGTTCAAAGGAATACAACAGCTATGTTACACATCTGAATGCAAAACGCCATCAACAGACGCCGTCAAGACAGGGACACCCACATGTCGAACCTAATACCATACCCAACACACACAATCCATGGCCAACACCACTGCGAAATGTACCTGTCGCCACACATAGCGGCTGCAGTTACACATAACATAACACAATACAGACCATCTCTACGAAGGTAGGGCAAATAGGCAATGCCCAGGTGAGGAATCCAACCATACCCCAGTTACGACGCGTAATGTCCGAATGGAGTAGATGCACAGGTGATATGCGCACAATTACACACTGAGGAACAGCAATTGGTGGGATGAACCCACATGTTGCAGGTATCGACGGATATAAGGATGACTCCCAGGATATTCAAACCGTATGCTCATACCGAACCAGCAGTGTACAACGGAAAGAGTGATAAATAGGAATAACGATACATGGAACGAAAAACGGAATGAAACACCGACAAGGTATGTAGAACACATGATATGTACGGGTGTGTAACGCATGATGTGTACGACGAAGCAGTACTGTATGGGAATGGTGTTTGTAAGTAATGATACTTGTCCATAATGCAGAGAGTGTTGAAAGGTGGTTATGTAGTGCTATCCTGCTGAGCATACCAACGACTGTGGACACCGTGTGCACAGCAGTGGGACATCATGTACACAGCCGAGACACCACAAGGGCTGCCACAGGGGGGCATAAGAGAGAACAATGCCAGACCACACGCCGATGCTGGCAGTGGATGTCCAACAAGGAAGTGCCATAGCAGGGGATAGGACATGTATGTATACTATCACAGCACACATGTGTATGGGCATGTACCGTCGATGTCATACGTAATGTGTGCCCGACGTGCACGTATGCCTTGCAGTAGGGGATACTATGTCAACTATGTGTAATGTAAAGCTGTCATGGTGGATATGACAGACATTATACACAGTATCACAGCCATATCATGCATAATGGAGGTATTGCCTATTGGTATGTACAATAACAGGATACATATGGCCTGTAGGTATGGGACAGAGTAGTAGCATCATAGCCATCCGAAATGGAAGGAACACCAGGTAATCATGCCCAAACGATCTGTAGCAGGTGCATTGTGGGCAACAATGAGGTCTGGCAGGTCCATGTGTAAACACATGTGCAGTGTACACAGTAGTGTCACCTCCCCATGGTAGTGTCCAGTGAACAGCAGAGGCGGGTGTCAACTGCATGTTTACACAGTACTGCTGCTGTGGTGGTACCATGACTATGTGTCACTCAAACAGCAAGGGAGCTATCACATGAACAGTGCCACTGTGTGTCCCTGTGGGATGTGCACAGGACCTATGTTCCACAGCATGGTGTGTATTGTGTCTGTGGAAGTAACACAGAAGCCCAGCCCATGCAGTGTGGCATGTGTGCACATATCCATGAGCAGTCCGTTCACACTGCCCACTGCAATTGTCATGTATGAGGAATATATGCATCAGTAATGCGGAGGACATGGTCCGTGTCAGAGCAGAAGACACCCCTGTGTATGTGGTATGCAGATGTGTACAGATGTGTTTTCTGTCTGTCAGCCGCATATGTAAACTGTCCGAGCCTGGTACACATCGTGGCATGACAATGCTGTGCCATGTAAAGTCATAGCCGTTCTGGAAGGTACACCATGAATGTGGTATTGTACCCTTGACCATGTGTAGATGTGTGAATGCCACAGGTACAATGGCTACCTATGTACCAGCATCACACACAGAACAGATAGGTGTGGCCCTGCAGAAGTGTATCCATGCCACAGTGGAATACGGTAACCATAGGACCGTGTGGGGCATTTGTGTGTACAGCAACCATGTACAATGTGATATGCATGTACGGGGCCAGTATCCATGTGATAGTCACTGGGTGAATGTTGCTATGCAAAGGTGATGTGCATGCACCATGTGTCATGCATCCTGATGCCATGACACCCACATGATGTATGTGCCACACTGACACCTGCATGGTCGTTATCGGTATGAGCTGGTGGAGCTATAATGGCGCCAGGTATGTAGATGTGGGATATCTAGGCATGGACAGTACTCTGTGACAGCATGTTGTGTATGTAAGCCAATAGTGAACATGAGGGGCCCCATGAGTGAGGACTGTGTAATGCCATATGTACCTGACATGTAGTAGGTAGTATGATATGCTTGCACCACTGTGTGTCCTGTCCAGGAGTCATATAGCCTAACATCCTGAGACACAGGGTATGATGTGCAGGTGGATGTGTACGTTGCCAATACCAGAACATGGAATGGTGCTGAAGGGCAATGTGAGGACAACGTCTGATTTGTTGCCCTCTGTACCACCCCAACCCCCCATGCAATGGTACGACAGGTGGCCAGCATGTGTACGTGGTGTGCTGTGGCACACAGAAGCCCAACAAGGGTGCCAGGAAAGGCATGTAGGCCATTAATGTGTGTGTGAAGCATGTTTGTGAGGATGTGCCCCAGTGCCATACAGAACAGTCCAGTCATGGGTGTACGAATGCAGTGCCACATGTGCAATGCAGTGACACCCATGGGTAGTGCGATAGATGCGGCTGTGCAGTGGTCAAGGTACACAATGTCTGACAACAGGCTAGCAGTGAATATAGTGGGCTGGTGTGGAGACACATACCAAACAGGTTGGTGGGACATAACAGCTAGGGACATTGGAAGGTGACATTGGGCCAGTGTCCCAGGACATAACGTGTGCATGTCAGTACCATGTATGTGTCCACAGGGACACTACGATGTCCATGTATGGATTGCAACCCTGTAGTGAGTGAGAGTGTGTATTGTTGGTAAGTACACCATCGCCTGGCACGTTGCCAACATTATCACGGTCTGCAATGCCTGGGTGACAATTGTATGTGACATTGAATGTGGATGTAGCCAAACAACACAGACATACCACCACACTGCCTGAGGCCCCACACTGCAATGTGCGGCAGTCATGTGTAGGTAGCTAGCCTTGGAGCATGTGACGGACCATGAGGACCCACCATGGCTGACAAGTGATGCACCCCACACATGTGAATATACACCACCGTGCAACAGCCTGCACATGTGCCCATACATCAGATGTGCATGGAACATGACCACCACCGTGGCGTCTGTGAAAAGGTCAGTACCATCACATCTCTGTGTGGAATAGCATGGTCCCCACCATTGTGTACATGCTACGGAAGTGCACTGTGGTATGTGTCAGCATATATATGTACACTGTCCATCTGCCGGGGTGTCATGCCATCAACAACTGCTGTCAGCAGACGTCAGTAGTACTGGCTGTAGTACACATGTTCCGTGTATGCTGCGATGGGTGTGTGTCCAGGGTGTGGCTAGCAGGGCCGTGAAGCATATGTGTTCATCCACCAAAGGGGGGATAACCCCAGGTTTAACACACCAGACACATGGAGGTATTGTGCATGCTGAGGGTAGTGTAGGTATGGTATGTGTTGTGTAATGTGTCATCCAGCTGGGTGGAGTGCATGCCTCAAGCATGTGTAGGTACAAGGGTGTCCATTCTAGGGAAGTGTGGGTTGCTGTCAGCACATGGCAGTGGCAGCTGTCCAAGGCCCAATGTACAGTATAACAACACAGACAGCATGTAACCTGTGGTGTACAATGTAAACTCTGTTGCGTGTTACAATGTGTCTAGCAGTCACAAACATGGGTATCTGCACATTGAGCACCTATGATGCATTGTGTTTGGCAAATATCCAGGATGTGTGCAGAACACTGTGTGATGTGTGATCCCCTCACCTGTGTGTGTTGCAGTCCAGGTATGTGCCTGGGAGGTACGATCTGTGTACAATCTGTACTTGCAGGCGTGCTGCGCAGAGCATGGAGGCAGGTCCCAGTCACTGCAGATAAGTGTGAGTGGTGCACTAGTGTGTGTGCCTTGCTTGTGTGCAGCACAGTGGAAGGTGCAAGCATTGTCCCACATGACCCCATGCCATGCCTGCCTGTTACAGCCCTGCTGGAGACAGTCATGTGACACCGCCACACAGGCAGTATAGCATGTGAAGATGTACATGTGTGCTCCACACCCCAGGCAGATGGCCGCAGGGCATGTGTGCCACAGCAGTGTGGTCGACCAGGACTGTCATAGTGGTCAGATACCACATGCCTGTATAAGTACAGTATGAGCATAGGCAACAGTTGCAGTGACACAGTAGGTCAATGTACAGTGTCCCTGTGTGCAGACCACTGCCTACTGTACACTTGGCTAGACACACACCCAGAGGGTGAATATACTGGTGAGCCATCACATGTCCCAGTACACATAGCCTGTGTAATGCCATCACAGGGCGGTCACAATAACACGTTGTATGAGGCATATGTTGTACTAGGTGATGTGTCATGTGTGCATATGTTGAGTTGCACAGCTGTTCACACGTCCGCAACATATCAGTGCATGATGCATACTGTAACATGATGTGTGGAACTGCACTGTGATCCACAACAGGGTCATCTGAGACAGGTGTGTTGTGAATGGTGTAACCCATGGTTCCACGGGATATACACCGGTGCTGTTGGCTGCCATGCTGGGGGCCACCAGTGGTGCCTACGGTGGTCATACAGACATACTGCACACATTGTTCTGGCAGGAATGTCCATTGTTGTAGATGATGTGTTACTACGTGAAGGTAGGTGTGTGTTGTGAATGTTACCCATCCAGATGTGACCATCAGGTGCAGTCACGGTTGTTGACAGCATCACACCCATCCACAGCTGTCAGCACCCTGTCCCCAGAATGGGTGCCAGCCGCCTTGGTACTGTGTGACCTATGTGCAGATGGCGGAACACCTACTACTGGCTGGCTAACAGTGTCATTTAGGAAGGCTATGTGATGGCTGGAATACGCTGTTATAATGTATAATGATGGTATCCCAATGAAGTACATGGAATCACATACAGTAAGCCATGGCTGGCATGTAAACCATGTACAACAATGACTGCATGACAGACACAAACAATGTGGAGCCATGTTGAACATGCACCCATGAGAATACCAAATGAGGTATGTTGCACATATCGATGTACAACTGTCAGCTATGGGCACAACATGGATGCAGACGCATATCCCCCACAGGCAGTACCACGCCATGCAGGTAGGGGGGCATTGCATGACTACATGTGACAGTTGCTGTACTGCCACATGTACTGCATATCCGTCATATAGGGGTAGCAGTGGTACGTGACTGTTGGACATGCCTGTACATATGACCATGTCCCACAGGATATGTGTTATGTGTGTACAACACCTGTTGTACCGTCATCAAGCTGTGAAGTGTATGGCTGCCAGTGTACCTGTGTGACATGTTGTGCAATGGGTGCAAAGGTATGCAGTAGTGCATTACATGCCCACATGTCCCACACAGGTGCACAGCCTGAACATACAATACAAACAGTGTGTTGGATCATAGTAACCCACAAGAGGAGATGGGTACGGGTGGCAACCCACTACCACCTGTCCGGGTAAGGTGTGCATGTCCATGACACATTAGCACCTGAGATGTTAGCAGTACAGCTGTACAGGGCGGCTTGCATATTTGATCACTAATACCCCTGTGTGTTCCACCACTGGCCTGTTGACAGACAGACACCAACACAATGTACAGCATTGACATGTGCACAGCACATCACCGCTGGCTACTGTAGAACAGGTTTACCATGTAGACACATGCACAGAACATCTGCGCCAGCCAGACTCAAACACGTTATGTGTTGAACCCCACCATCATTGTAGCCTATGCTACAGACAGATGTTCATGCATCTGTGTATGTATGGCTGGGAATGTACCTGGCCTAGCAGTATAGCTGTGTCAGTGTTGCGAACAACATACTGAATGGGCTGGGTGTGTGAGGTGTGCGTCATACGTGTATGGTCCGATGGATGATACCATCAGTGCCCCCGCTATGTGAACATCCCTGTCCCCATACATGGATACCTATGCTGTGCCCAACACCACGGTCCCTGTGGGAGGGATGGTGTGTGGTGCACCTGCTGACATGGCGGTGGCAGCAGGCACTGGATGTAGACATATGTGGTACCCATGTCAGGCCAGGCTACCATCCATGTGCACGGGATATCAGTGTGTGGGCACATACAGCACTGTGTTGAACAATACCACAGCACATAGCACCTGTCAGGGGTAATGTGTATGCATGGATGTGCAATACCAGCATGCACCATACACACCCCCACCAAGCAGCATGCTGCCTACCTTGCAGAAGGCCATTGTCCACACCATGATGATAGACATGTGTAATGTCCATATACACATAGCAATGACATATGGAATGGACAGCCACCCTCCCAATATCAGTACCCCCCAGGTGGGACACATCCCTGTGCCATGTATGTGACATACCCTGTTATACCATGCAGCCCTGTCCAGCAAGGCTGCATGTGCTATCACAGTCATACATGGTGCGATGGCCAAATGGCACTTGCACTATCAACTGTCCAGAGCAGTAATGTGGCACTGATGCACCTTGTGGTGTCACAGGTGCTGTGTGTTGGCGTGTACAACGTGTGTGCGCACATGCTATGTATGACCATCCCTGCTAATGTCATATGATTACACAATGTCCCATGTGTATCACATGTGCAATACAGGTGAGCCGTGGCTGTGTAGATGTACATGGCACAACACATGCATGTACAGGTGTCCCCGTGTATGTGTGCAGTGCCACCGCTGACATCCATAACATCTGCGTCCGTGACGCCTAGTGACATATGCACAGCATCCAGGTGAACAGTAGAACTGTGTGCACATTGGGACACGTGCCAACTGGTGTGAACACAGGTGCGGGCAGGTACACATGTCCACAGCAGGTTACCATCAACATGGTGTGTGTACAGTGTGATGAGTTGACACACAGATATGATATGATACCTGCTGCTCAACGGTGTGACAGCAACACGTCAGCTGTGTTAGTGCCATGATGCATCTCAGAGATTACTGTGCAGATGTCGTACATGTCATAGCAATGTATGTCCAGCGGTATGCCAGTACATCAGTGTAAATGTGACCTGTCACCATCATTATGTCTTACAGATAATGCCACGTTCACGGCTGCCAGCCTTCAGCCGCCAGGAGGATGACGTAATCATACCGTTGCTCCATGACAACCATGACCTGCTATTCAGCCATGTTCCACAGCAAGCACAGCAGCAAGATGACGTGTGGCAGGATATGCGCAGGAGGGTGAACGACGTGGGTGGCAACAACCGCACCTACCAGCAGATACGCCGACACTGCATGGACCTAATACGGCACGTGAAACAGCGTGCTGCCGCAATCGCCAGAGAACAAGGTGGAACAGGTGGTGGTGGGCCACCAACCCAGCACCCACTCACACACACGGAGGAGCTCCTGGCCAGTCTGGGGACACCCAGGGAACATCATGCAGAAACACTCGCTGCCATCGTGGAGGTGGGTGTCTCCCAACCAACGAGCCTGGAGCTGCCTGGTAAGTCAGTCTTGCATATGTGTATGATAACTGACGTAGGTGTGGGTGTCACAGTACACCACATAATGTACCAACACATGCCAAGTTTATGGCCACACAAGCCGCATACTACAGTATGCTACGTTGTGTTTGCAGACATGTGCATAACACATGCTACCACACAGGTACATGATGTGACATGCACAGTGCTTACTGTGGCTACAGTCATGGATAATGTTTATACTGTTGTGTCGCCCCTATACAGGTACCTCTGGCATGTCGCACAGCCATGGGTCCGTCGCAGGTGAGACTGTTGTTAGTAACAGGCATGTTACGGTGTATAGATATTCGCCATGTGGTCAGGTATGACATACACACCTGGGTTCCGCTCCAGTCACGGTATACAGGTTGCACCACCTGACACACACGCCACCCATGTACAGTAGAGACAACCGTTAGTATACACCAGCATGAAACCACAGAACCCGTCGGTGTGATATGTGCAGTCAGCTATGCATACAATGGTGGAGGTGTTCTACAATGGCTGCATATGTAGTATTCATTGGAATGCCATTTGTGGTACACACACAGTACCACATAGTGAGCTGTGATCTGGCCAGCACACAGGTGTTACCAATGTGACATATGCCCCTGCATTGTGTGCACACGTTGTGACATGGCACATGACATGTCCCATGCACGTGGTGTTCTGTCTGCAATATTGTCACACCATGACATGACCTGCGCCTGACATAGCAGACATCCACACTGTCTGCATAGGCCTCTGGAATGTGACACCTCAGACTTGTATGGGTGTATGTCACATGGGCCACCACAGGGATGGGTACACGATGCCCATCACACACTATTGTCCATGACCCAGCCAAACATGGCCATGGGTGATACCTACAGGCATGTTGCCACACAGTACATCTGGAGTGGATAGACACTGTTGCACATTATCCACACACAGTGCGATCATAGCTGTAGTGGACCACCTGTACATTTGATGTGGTACACCAGACAACCGGAATGCCTGTCAGCAGCCACTGGAGGTGCCACCAATATCTACCATATACGTGCTGTGGAACAGCATGATTGTGTTGCAGACATGGCAATGCAATGCGTCCATGGTATGCATCGCACAGAAACATACCTGTGTCCTGCTGCCATGCAGTGGCACAGTGCCTGTACTCCCCACTGTATAGCTATGTATACGGCTCACACCAACCACACCTGCACAGACATCTTTGTTACACTTGCATTCTATCTGTAGCCTGTACACATAACACTGCACTGTGACGTCCTGTATGATGCAGTGCATGTGGTGGGACACCATTGTCACATGTCCACATGTTATCGCACATGTTGGCGGAGTACATGTCAAAGTGACGCCAGCCATGTGTACTGTTAACCTGCCTGTGGCCACACGGTGTATCACGGTGATGCATGCAAACTACCATGAATGTGTGTACTGCATGCCTACTGAAATGACACCTGCTTGATGTAGTGTGCACCCCAGGGCAGTATGCATACTACCACTATTAATGTCTGGCCTGCATTCACTGAGCTGTGGTGTGGGAATGCTGCATGCCATCTGCAATATCACATGCATGATGTGTCTGCGTGTGTGTGTCTGCGTGTGTGTGTCAGCGTGTGTGTGTGTCTGCGTGTGTGTGTGTGTGTGTGTGTGTGTGTGTGTGTGTGTGTGTGTGTGTGTGTGTCTGCGTGTGTGTGTGTGTGTTTGCGTGTGTGTCTGCATGTGTGTAATGTATCTTACAGTATGTCTTTGTATTCACAGGTGGTGTAGGTGCTCCCTCCTGCGGTCCATCTGATGCTAGTGTCCCCACAGATACTAGCGGTGATGACCATATGCATGAGGCACAGGCAGGGTTGTCAGGGGCAGAAGCTGTGCCATTGGTTACCATCCCACCTATATCCCCTTCATCTCCGCACATGGTTCTGATGCCGACACATACCACATCACCGTTGCCCATAGAGGAAGTACAGTCAGCGTCTGTTGGCATTGAGCAGGAATGTGTGGTGGCTACAGAAGGTGTGGGTACACACCATGTTGCCTGTGTAATGTCTGGTGATGTGCCACACAGGCATGTGGCTGGTGCTGCTCGTAGGAGGACCTCTGGCAGACATGCACCTGCTGTACAGGGTGCAGCAGTTGGTATCACCAGACGCATGTTCCAGACTGTAATGGCGGCACAGGCACGTGCTGAACGGCAGAACCAAGAAGGGCAGAGGCTGCAGAGGGCCGCAATCCATTCCCTAAATGAGAACATCCAGTCATTGGCGAATGCTCAACAGCAGATTGCTAATGTTCTGGATAGGCGATTAGGTGAGATGGTTGGAATCCTCGACCGAGGCATGTCAATCCGCGAGCGTGAGCTGTCTGTGCTGGAACACCTGGTAGGGGTGAGGCATAGGACACATGGCCGTAGGCCAGCAACACCACCTAGTGTAGGTCGACATTTGCGTGCCACCTCTCATGCCCACTCACACAGTGCCGGTAGCAGCAGCAGTGCAGCTGGTGCTACACCAACCACACCAGGACGCAGCAGGCCACGTGGACCCCTGGCCGGTCCCAGCGTGGACACGGTTCCAGCGGACGTGTCATCGGAGAGTGGCCACTCCACACCTCTACTCGGTAGTGCCCGTGCGACCCCAGGCAGGCATGGGTCACGTGGCCGCAGACGGACACAGTGAGCCATACAACCTGCACTGTACAGTCTGGGGCTGCCAAGTATACCCCGTGTAGGCATCACAGATGGCTGAACTGTGTACACACATACCCACACACAGCAGACACAACTGTAGGGCTCCACCACATCCACATGCATTCTGCACAGTCATGCCCAGTAAATGCACCGGCCCTTACACACACACATGATGTCATCCATTGGTACAGCCTATGCCCCTGGCACACATATCACCCTGTGCATATGATGAAGCCTCTTCTGCATCACTGTCATCCACACCATCGGTGCACAGTTATGCAAATATATTCTGATGCACAGGGTGGACAAGTTAGTGAGAGGTGTATGTGATACCTGTGTACGCATAGTGTGTGATGTGTATGTTGCAATGGTTGTGTATGACAAGTGACAGGTGTGTATATGACGTGGGTTGTGTACTGTCATCATGCAGCAGACATACCATGTAGTGCAGGTGCAGCATACATTGAGCTGTGTACAGGGTATGTGTGATGGTTACATGTGTAGCACCATGTTGGTTCTGTTAACCTGTACGCCTCATATGGTGTACTTGCATGTGCCTACTAGGAGCACTGTTATCAGTCCCCCACGTGTAGCTGTGGGTTACCCACAGGCACATCTGGCAATATCAGCATACCACAGGTACCCGCAACCTGCCTGGACACCTACATAGGTACATAGGTGCATAGGTACATACCAGGCTATGTGCCCTACGGCATGTGTAAGCCTAGCCAGAGTGTGTGTGGCCTTCACCACCCCTTAGGATGAGGATACTATATCCATTGGTCTGCTGTCCCTCTGTCCTGCAGTGACACAGAGATGATGCCTGGGGCATACCTACAAACTCCCATCCACACGTCAGGATTACTCTTGGACAGAGTCAGTGAGGGGCTCTGCTTCACAAGGGCTGGGAATCTGTTCCATGGTGTAGGGAGTCTCTGGGCGATGAACCTGTCCCTCCAGCACGTCCTATTTATGTCCGTGTTGAGGTTTCTGTCAGTTGCTCACGTGCCCGTGGTTGTTTGGATCCTAGGAGGTGGAACATGTCCATGACACCCAGGTCGGACATGGCCGTGTATGTCAGGCACAGATCACCTCGGAGCAGACGGTATGAGAAGGTATACAGCCGGAGTCCCCTCAGTCGGGCAGCGTGTGACATATGTCTCAGCACCTTTATCCCTGTGTTGTGGAACATTTGAGGTCCTTCCAAGTGCTGCAGGTGTCAGGTTAGGTACATTCCAAATGTGGCGTTGTACCCAATCATTGGTCTGATGCGTGAAGAGTACAGGGGTACAATGACCTCCCCTGATGTGGATGTGAATCCCTTCATGACCAGGTGGGCACAGTGGAATGTCTTCCCAACCACATTGGCAATGTGAGTGTCAAGAGAGGTTACCGACAGGTTTGGTACCCTTGTCCATGATCACATCCATCATGTTTAATGGATTACCACCTATGTGGTAATTCAGGGTGAACATGTCTTTCCCAAAGGGTAGGTCTATACCGTCCCTGGCATGTAGCTTCAGGCCATGGCTCTGGCACCAGGTATCCATTTCTATGAGACCTCAGGTGGATGTCCGCATCTGATGGGGTGTTGACTATGGTGGCCGGTTTGCAGTCATCTGCATACCTTGTCTGCCACAATCCCCCTATGTTTACATGCACGTCGGAAAGTTGAATGCCGAACAGGAGGGGGCCCAGGACAGAGCCCTGTGGGCCACCACTTGGGACCAGCTTGGAGTCTGACATGGCACCAGGAACACTAACCCTGTGGGTTTTGACCCCCATCCGGTTGGCAAACCATCGTGTGACATATGTCTCTACATCTACGCTGGTGAGCCTTTCTATGATGCCCGCATGGAGTGTGGTTCAAATGCTGTTGCCAGGTCACGGTAGTCTGTGCAAACTTACGTACCCCCATCAATGGCCTTAGTGATTCCTCCAAACAGGTCAACCAGGTTCGGGAGGCAGGATCTGCCCTTGACTAAGCCGATGTGGGTATGTTCCAGTATTTGTCGTTCCCCAATGTCTTTCTTTATGGGCTCCATTATGGACCCCTCCATAGCTTTGCAGACAAGGCTTGTCAAGCTTATAGGGCAGGGATGGACAGAGTCCATAGGAGCACTACCTTGGTGGAGTGGGACCACAGTTGCCATATGCCATCCATCGGGTACGTAGCCTGTAGTAAGGCTAAGATTAAACAGCAGCCTTATGTGTGGGGTGAGGCCCTCATTGAGGTTGTGTAGCACACAGCCGGGGACACCATCTGGTCCCATTGATGCTGTGTTCACTGCTTTACAGATATCAGCTCTCACCTGGGCATTTGAGATGTTTGGGAGGCTAGACTCTGGTGGGATAGATACGTCCCCTCTTGGGGGGGGAGGGAGGGTAGATGTATGCACGGAACCTGTCTGCCAGTTTGTTGGCAATGTCTGTGGGTTCAGTGATCATTGTACCATTCTGGACTAATTCCGAGCATAACTGTGTGCTTACACCCATGTTCCTACCATAGCTAAGGAAGGCCTTATGGTTGTCTTATGTGTCTTTTGCAAGTCCAGTCCCACAGGCGGCCTTGGATGATTGTATGAGTGATCGTATGTTAACGCCAGTATTAATCAGTGATGCCTTCCCTGGTAGTGACATTGCTCTGTCATGTAGTAGCTTTCACCTCTTGTTGTACGGTTTGTTAATGGCTGGGGTCCACCAGACCATGTGCCTGCCTTTGGTGGACAAGGTCCTGATGTTATCAGGGATCGCTTGATCCAGACATTCCTGGGGGTGCTCATAGAAGGCATTTGTAAGGGTTTCAGCAGCGTGGCCTGTGTTTACCACTGGCATGGAGGCCTTGTAGGGTACCACACCAGTCGTATGACATGTGGGGTTTGCTGTGGAGAGGTCTTCACTGTGGTCTCCCTTGCCGGTGGTGGGTGCAGGATGCGGATCTCCAGTGAGTTCACTATATGGTCTGACCTCACCATTGAGGGATGTACATCCTGTGTGGAGCATGTCGTCCCCATGTGTGATGATCAGGACTAGTATAGTTCCTCCCCTTGTGGGTATAGTGCATGGTTGTTCCACAGCATTC
Organism: Protopterus annectens; assembly: GCF_019279795.1. Taxonomy (NCBI): domain Eukaryota; kingdom Metazoa; phylum Chordata; order Ceratodontiformes; family Protopteridae; genus Protopterus; species Protopterus annectens. The sequence continues at coordinate 416,001,772 of NC_056726.1, read as the reverse complement.
GGGTGTATGAACACCTGGAACCTTTGGTGTAGGGTGTTGTGTCCTGGGTAATGTTCCCGGTCTATGTATGGGTGGTTGATGTCACCCAATATGATGGTGTTGTGAGAGCATTCATACTCCCCAGTGTCTTCAGGAAGGCTGTGCGGGTATCCTGGGTTTGGGAGGGTGGTCTGTAGCATGCAACAAACTGTAGGGCAGTCCTACCCATGGTTAATTGCACCTGGATGGTCCCGGCTGCTACGTGCATTTCTGCCAACCTGGAGGTGTGAGTATCCATCACGGAAATGGAGACTCCCCCTCCTTCTGTGTTCGGTCCGGGTTATGGTCCTGAACGCATGATATGATGTATGAACTGATAGTGCTGGGGTGCTCTCAGGAGCCCTGAACAATGTTTCAGTCACAGCACTGACATCGATGTCCTCCATACTGAGGAGGGCATTTGAGGGCGTGCAGCTTGGGCGTAAACTACTGGCACTGAGCAGTATTACCCTTTCTTCTCTCCAGGTTTGTAGTCTAGGGTGGTAGGTTTATCATTCCAGCCTTGCCTGCAGTGGGCACTGTGGGGGTGGCAGGAGCCTTAGCCGAACTCTTGAGGACCAGGGGCGACAGGTGCGGGCCATCCCTTGCGAAGGGGCGTGGCGTGCCAAGCATGTCAACCCAGGCAAGAGGAACCTGGATCCCCTCAGACTGACACCGGTAACCAGGCACATTATCAAGGGTGATCATTTGGAGTCAGTATAGTGGCATCATACATGATGAGGGTGGGATACTGCCCAGGGTCAGGGACATACTGGCCTGGGCTACACAATCTGAGAGCCCCTCTATGTCTCCTTTCATGTATCCCAGGGTGGTATGTCTCCGGTCGTTGACACCGGCATGGACAATGACCGCGTCATACTTGTACATGCTGTGGAGTGACCTGTGTGCGTGTGTTATGTGGCGGATTCCAGCGCCCGACAGGCAGCCTACTGTGATCATTCCCTTGTTCAGTCTGGTGGGTGGGACGTCGGTGTGTCTGACTGTGGCGTCACCCATTACAAGTGTGTCCGGCATTGTGTGTGGCCTTTGGGGCTGTGACTGTTTAGCACAGTGGCGTTGAGAACTATGTGTTGCATGTCCTATGTCTTGTGGAGGCAGTTGCTTGGGTGTCTGCTTCAGAGGCCTCGTTAGGTTCGTTACATGTTTTAACAGTGCCTCCACGTATGTCTTAGTGTGTTCATGTGTTTGTTTAGCATTTGTGATAGTTACATGTGACACTGGGTTTGTGGTGTGCATGGTGTCCTTCCCCTCCCGTTTTGTCTTGCTGGTCATGGTTTGAGAGAGCTCAGCCCCCTGTCTGGCTATATAGTTGCATCTCTCACATATATTATGTTTAGTGGGGAAGGTGCGGCTTGTCCGTGTCCATGAGGCACCTGTAACATTGCCCAGGATGCCCAGATTCACCATCTGAACAGGGGAGGTCGCTAGCAATTGACCCTTCGACATGCCAGAGAACGTGAATGCATTTGCTGTGTAACTGGGTCAGAAGGCACCTATAGGGAAGTGGGTACTCAAGGGGATTCTAGGCTAGTGTAGTACTCCATCTAGTATACATGTACTTTACCTATGTAGGAATACTATGGGAGCAGGTGCAGAGCTTTTGTGATAGAGAACAGACAGTTTAGATTGCAAGAAGAGAGGTTCTACATGTAAACCTGTGGAGCACGGAGCCAGATATAGTGTAACGTTGCTTACACAGTACATGACGCACATGTCCACACATATACTGCACCTGACACCTGTGGTCGGTGCCACAGGCTACAGTGGACAGAGACATCACATACATGGCATGACACTGTACAGGTATGGTGACATTCTGCAGGTGCCGTACACAGTGTGCTGGCAACTGACCGCAGGTGTCACCTGTCAGCTGTGGTGCACGGTGTGCAGCAGTTGGATGCTGTACCGGTACAGGAATATGTCCGCAATCGTGGGGCGTACACCACTATGGCACACACCCCATTGTGTGCAGATGGGGACACCTGCCTGTGTGGTCAGCACCCTCACAATACAATGCACCCACGCACCATGTCACAGGGGGCGGTCTTGCACAGGTGGCCAGTAAGGCTCACAAGTATGGCATTGACAGGGCTGTACAATGCAGCACCAGTACGGGATGGTCACCCTGTGTGGTTAGTGTCCAGTCACAACACTATATCTGCATACACCCTCACAACAGGCAGCAGACATACACACATGTTGACACACTGACATGGTGGTGACCACACATGTCTACACGGAGGGACAACGTGTTGCATGTACTGCACCATCTGCATCCGTGCACCCCACACTGAGGTATGTACAGATCTCTACCATGGTGTACAGTGATGTGTGGCACGTGGCACATAGTCCCCCCGATCTGTGGCATACATGGGCACACATTTCTGCACACATGTTGGTGCTAGGAATGCCACACCCGCTATATGGGATTTGTGCAGGCGTGCAGCAGTATGTAGTGCATCCTGCGTACCACCACTGTATCTGGCAGCTGTGCCAATATATGCAGTTGGGAGGTGGTAGGGGTTACAGTGGCCATGTGACATATGGTCGATGACACATGGCCGATGGGTATGCATTATGGCAGCGTTGTCATGTAAAGGCGACATAGCAGACTGTATGCACATGGCAGGGTAGGATGGTGTGTGACACACCTGTGACCAGTACCTGCACACATGCATGTGGACAGGTGTTTAAACACATGGTGTACACACATACCGCCATGCGTGCTGTTACTATGCCATCATATGATGGCCCCCATGATGGGCATGCATGTGGTAGGGGGTTGCAACTGTGTTATGGACATTGGACACAGCTCATGCATGGCTGCACCGTGCACAGTACACATGTCACATGTATCCCCTGTTGCCATGTGTGTATGCATTGCTACTTTGTGACATGTGTGTCGACATACATGGAACATGGACTGGGGTATGGTATCACAGCTGTCACAGGCAAACTGTACAAGGGTATGTGTCCCAGTCAACACCGCTACACCCTGTAGGGGGTGCATAACACAGACATGTGTCCACCTTCCATTCGTGTGTGTATTACCATGTATGCCAGTGTTATGCATGTGGTACATCACAGGCTTCGTATGTGTCCTGTGTGCAGTCCATGCACACAGCCAGGCAATCACATATATGACATATCTGGACTTTGTTTCACTGTGGTACAGCTGCAGTCATGTATCATATCTGTGTTAGGCCCGTGGTATGTGTGGAGCGCGCCTGTCCATGTATACCGATATGGGTGGACTACATCACACCTGTGGGATCATTGATAGCACATGTGTACTCTGCATGACGGACGTACACCGCCACATAGACTTGTGGACATATGTCACATGCTGTTGCTGGACTGTGAGGCATACTGCTGCACCGATGACATGGTGCTGGCATGGCAGCTACGGTGTTCACTGCAGTGTGTACATCTTCAGCCTGCACCCGTGACGCCTGTGCTGTCATCTGTGTGTGTGTACGTATAACTGCATGTGTGTCCACCCTGTGCGGTGTATGGGTTTACCTGGCCGTGACTTGCGGTGTGCGCACTCCGTCTGCATGCCGGACGGCGCATAGCACATACTAAGTGTGTGAGCATGCCCGGGTTGCTGTTGTGTGGGTGGACACACACGACGGTCCACATTCTGCCTTCCATGATTTCACCCCATGTGTATGCATGTCCGCACTGTGCAGATTCTAAGTGTCTGAGCATGCCCAGTAAGCAGCTGTGTAGATGGACACACAGTACAGTGCACATCGTGCCCATCTGTGTTGATACCCCATGTGCATGTCTGTTTCCCCTTCGCAACCGCCACATCTGTGGCACGGCCGGGTTGCTGTTGTGTGGGTGGACACACACGACGGTCCACATTCTGCCTTCCATGATTTCACCCCATGTGTATGCATGTCCGCACTGTGCAGATTCTAAGTGTCTGAGCATGCCCAGTAAGCAGCTGTGTAGATGGACACACAGTACAGTGCACACCGCGCCTGTCTGCGTTGATACCCCGTGTGCATGTCTGTTTCCCCTTCGCAACCGCCACGTCTGTGGCATGGCTGGGTTGCTGTTGTGTGGGTGGACACACACGACGGTCCACATTCTGCCTTCCATGATTTCACCCCATGTGTATGCATGTCCACACTGTGCAGATTCTAAGTGTCTGAGCATGCCCAGTAAGCAGCTGTGTAGATGGACACACAGTACAGTGCACACAGCGCCGTCTGCGTTGATACCCAGTGTGCATGTATGTTTCCCCTTTGCAACCGCCACGTCTGTGGCATGGCCGGGTTGCTGTTGTGTGGGTGGACACACACGACGGTCCACATTCTGCCTTCCATGATTTCACCCCATGTGTATGCATGTCCACACTGTGCAGATTCTAAGTGTCTGAGCATGTCCAGTAAGCAGCTGTGTAGATGGACACACAGTACAGTGCACATCGCGCCCATCAGCGTTGATACCCTGTGTGCATGTCTGTTTCCCCTTCGCAACCTCCACGTCTGTGGCATGGCCAGGTTGCTGTTGTGTGGGTGGACACACACGACGGTCCACATTCTGCCTTCCATGATTTCACCCCATGTGTATGCATGTCCGCACTGTGCAGATTCTAAGTGTCTGAGCATGCCCAGTAAGCAGCTGTGTAGATGGACACACAGTACAGTGCACACCGCGCCCGTCTGCGTTGATACCCTGTGTGCATGTCTGTTTCCCCTTCACAACTGCCACATCTGTGTCATGGCCGGGTTGCTGTTGTGTGGGTGGACACACATGACGGTCCACAATCTGCCTTCCAAGATTTCACCCCATGTGTATGCATGTCTGCACTGTGCAGATTCTAAGTGTCTGAGCATGCCCAGTAAGCAGCTGTGTAGATGGGCACACAGTACAGTGCACACCGCCCGTCTGTGATGATACCCCGTGTGCATGTATGTTACCCCTTCGCGACCGCTAGGTGTGAGGGCATGGCCAGTACACCATTCGGGGGTACACACTACAGTCGGCACCGATGTCTGCTACTAGGCGTGTAGCCATGGCCAATGACATCCTGCATAGCCATGGTGACCGTCCAGGTGAGTCATATGTGGTTGGTATGCCACAATGGCTGCCTACATCATGCACGCCGGATGCCCTCTCATAGGGTATACTGTCTGTGGTGCATCCCGTATCCATGTCATGATGTTGTGCTCCGTAGTTAGTTGGTATTCCCGAGTGCAGCACTACAGTGTTACTGTACACCCACCTTGGGATGGTAACATGCTGTGTGACTGCACACTCTGTCTTCATTCCCTATCGGCTGCCTTGCCTCTGCAGATGATATCACCCACCTAGGGGTATGCCTCCTGACAGTGCTGTGCTCAGTAATCTCGAGTAGCGTTCTGTAAATGCATCATGCTGTAGTGTGTTCATGTAGGTAGGCATAGGTTCAACTCCAGGCCCTTCCCCGTGTGTGTGTGTGTGTTTCCAGCTGCCTCTGCAGATGGTCGTGCTTTTAGATGCTTCGCAACACACACCTTGGCTATTGTCAGCTATTCCTTTACGGATGATGTCACCCGCCTAGAAGTATGCCTCTGACAGCGCTGTGCTCAGTAATCTCGGTAGCGCAGTCTGTAAATGCATCATGCTGTAGTGTGTTCATGTAGGTAGGTGTAGGTTCGACTCCCGGCCCTTCCCCGTGTGTGTGTGTGTGTGTTTCCAGATGCCCTTGGTGAGAGTAGTTCCTTTAGTCGCTTCTCAACACATACCTTGGCTATTGGCATCTATTCCTTTACGGATGATGTCACCCATCTAGAAGTATGCCTCTGACAGCGCTCTGCTCAGTAATCCCGGTAGCGCGTTCTGTAAATGCATCATGCTGTAGTGTGTTCATGTAGGTAGGTGTAAGTTTAACTCCCGGCCCTTCCCCGTGTGTGTGAGAGATGTGTTTGTGTTTCCAGCTGCCTCTGCAGATGGTCATGCTTTTAGACGCTTCGCAACACACACCTTGGCTATTGTCAGCTATTCCTTTACAGATGATGTCACCCGCCTAGAAGTATGCCTCTGACAGCACTGTGCTCAGTAATCCCGGTAGCGCGTTCTGTAAATGCATCATGCTGTAGTGTGTTCATGTAGGTAGGCATAGGTTTGACTCCCAGCCCTTCCCCGTGTGTGTGTGTTTCCAGATGCCCTTGGTGAGAGTAGTTCCTTTAGTCACTTCTCAACACATACCTTGGCTATTGGCATCTATTCCTTTACGGATGATATCACCCGCCTAGAAGTATGCCTCTGACAGCACTGTGCTCAGTAATCCCAGTAGCGCATTCTGTAAATGCATCATGCTATAGTGTGTTCATGTAGGTAGGTGTAAGTTCAACTCCCGGCCCTTCCCCGTGTGTGTATGAGGTGTGTGTGTGTGTGTGTGTGTGTGTGTGTGTGTTTCCAGCTGCCTCTGCAGATGGTCATGCTTTTAGACGCTTTGCAACACACACCTTGGCTATTGTCAGCTATTCCTTTACAGATGATGTCACCCACCTAGATGTATGCCTCTGACAGCATTGTGCTCAGTAATCTCGGTAGCGCGTTCTGTAAATGCATCATGCTGTAGTGTGTTCATGCAGGTAGGTGTAGGTTCGACTCCCGGCCCTTCCCCGTGTGTGTGTGTGTGTGTGTGTGTGTGTGTGTGTGTGTGTGTGTGTGTGTGTTTCCAGATGCCCTTGGTGAGAGTAGTTCCTTTAGTCGCTTCTCAACACATACCTTGGCTATTGGCATCTATTCCTTTACAGATGATGTCACCCGCCTAGAAGTATGACTCTGACAGCACTGTGCTCAGTAATCCCGGTAGTGCATTCTGTAAATGCATCCTGCTGTAGTGTGTTCATGTAGGTAGGTGTAAGTTCAACTCCCGGCCCTTCCCCGTGTGTGTGTGTGTTTACAGCTGCCTCTGCAGATGGTCATGCTTTTAGATGCTTCGCAACACACACCTTGGCTATTGTCAGCTATTCCTTTACAGATGATGTCACTCGCCTAGATGTATGCCTCTGACAGCACTGTGCTCAGTAATCTTGGTAGCGCGTTCTGTAAATGCATCATGCTGTAGTGTGTTCATGTAGGTAGGCGTAGGTTCGACTCCCAGCCCTTCCCCGTGTGTGTGTTTCCAGATGCCCTTGGTGAGAGTAGTTCCTTTAGTCGCTTTTCAACACATACCTTGGCTAATTGGCATCTATTCCTTTACGGATGATGTCACCCGCCTAGAAGTATGCCTCTGACAGCGCTGTGCTCAGTAATCCCGGTAGCGCGTTCTGTGAATGCATCATGCTGTAGTGTGTTCATGTAGGTAGACATAGGTTCGACTGCCGGCCCTTTCCCGGGTGTGTGTGTGTGTTTACAGCTGCCCCTGTAGAGAGTAGTTATTTTAGACACTTCACAACACATACCTTGGCTATCGGCATCTATTCCTTTATGGATGTTATCACCCACCTAGACGTGTGCCTCTGACGGTGCTGTGTTCAGTGGTCCACGTAGCGCATTCCATACCTGTGTCATATGGTTGGGTAGGTGGGGGTAAGGTCAATCCCCATGCCTGCCAGCTGTGTGTGTGTGTCTATGCTCACAGCTGCATGGGTTCATAGGTTTTGGCTTTAGAGTTTACGCTGAACACATATATCCTGCCACCATCTCTGTGTTTGTGGATGGTGAGACGCAGCTCGTGGACTGCCTGTGTGCCTGCTGTGGTTGGCGACCTCCGTAGCATGTTCACCACATGCGCCCTGCTGTGGTGTGGTGGGGTGGTGCTGTGTACGTTACACTCCCGGCCTTGCCACATGTGTCCGTCTGTATCTCTCGATGTATATATACATACTTATGTTGTGCCCATAGCGCTGCTCTTGCATGGACAGCTGTCTGTCCCATGTATCGCATATTTGCACGGCTGACACATAGAACTGTGGTACGATGCATATCCACTCATTGTCCATGCAACGTCCGTATTCCAGCACGCCCTAGAGACATCTGCTGGATATCGTGGCAGACAGCTATCCTTGCTGTACTGACACTGTACCCGTACACGCCATAAACCTTGTCTGTAATTGCCTGTTTATGGTGTGTGTATGTCTATCTGAGCTGTATGCATGGTCGTGTGTATGTCCCACTATAGCCATCTGTGCAGGTGTCACCACTATGGGTAATCCTTGTAGACCGCTGTTTCATGTGCACTTCAGCACATACCTGCAGACCGTACTACCTCTCCTACGGCAGCGGCCTTAGATCAACCGCTGCCCTAGGCGATAGGGCTCCATGGCGCCCACCACCACAATACATGGTGCCCCCATCCTGGTGTACCTACATGACATACCTACTAGAAAGGTGGCCCTGCTAGTGCGGTGCCCTAGGCAGCCGCCGGATTGGCCTATGCCTACGGCCGGCTATGAACACATCACGAGGCATACTTTTACATTCAGTGTTTTACAAAGGCTAGATTTTAATATCAGAGGGGGGGACCTTATCAACTATACTTTATAATGCGGATTGAGATGGATTATTAGGTGGAGAGTTGACCACACACCAGGGCTGAATGATGTAGCACAGATTGAGCCTCTTTTGGGAAGCAGGTGGCTTAAACCCAAATAACAGGAATGTAGTTTAGGTACAGCTATACATTTAATACCCATTAGTCCACTCTTTCCGTTGTTTACCACTGTATTACATTGATATAATATACATATTTTCGATATATATTGTTAGATTTTTGATTGATGAGTATTAGGCATAGTACAATATCATATAATACATGTTTTAATGGGATGTTTTTGAAGATGTTAATATATGTGTGTGTAGTTAACATTGCGTCTGCGCTTTATATGCTGGGGTTAATTGTTCATTGTTTGATGAGAAATTGACCAATGAAAGTGTAAGGAGGGATATTTAAAGCCTGGATGCTTTTATGTTATGTGTAAGTCTGATGGAGCCTATGGGTGAAAGCGCTTACTTGTCTATAAAGGAACCTTTTTATACCATTTGGGCACTGTCCTGGACAATTTCTCGTTGACTGTTTCATCTACCTATGTGTTTTTGGATTGTGTGCCATAAGGTGCCAGCGGTTATTTTATGTTGATTAGGTGTATTCCATGGTCAATTGACATTAATCATATTAATTCATTAAGGGATCTTCTTTATAAGTGGGAACGCCATAGTTTAACCATCCTATGACCTTCCTAGTTGAAGTTGTTAGTGTGCCATTAGTATGTGTTCCACAGGTCGCCCATTTGTTCCGCATTATGGAAGCGAGTGATCCCCATTTTGCTGATGGCAGATTGAGAGCTGTGTCGCCGGTATTCGCGGCGGTCGACTTTGTATGGGGAATGTCTAATGTAGTCCCTATCTGTATTTCCTGTGCTATGCCTTACTGCAGCTGTGTAATTCCACCAGGTTTCCAGTTATGGGTGCCATCTTGGTCGTACGCTTGTCCATCCATGGGACTTGCCTACTGGACACTGATATAGGGCTGTACACATTTCACACCTGCTTTTAGCATTATCCGGTGGATGCTTTGCATCATTAGTGGGGAGTAAGGCATGTGCTATACCCGCATCCCTCCCATGGGGCGGGACAACGGATTATCTGCCAAACAACACCGAGCCCCATTTCTGCATACCCAGGATCCCATGGCTGCAACCCTCGACGGTACACATTACACATCCTTCATGTGTGCGGGACTGGGATGTGGAAGCACTTCTATGGACTCGACAATCTGGGGATTTCTGTTCATATGTCCTGCATTTCATGGACACTTGTCATCAACCTTAAACACGCTGGTGGTGCATATGTCTAGCTGTGCTGTAGTCACGGCTGTCATTTCTTCTGGGTCGATCGCAGCTGGTTGATATTGCGAACGGATCAATTTTTGGAGTCCTACAATGGACACCAATGTACATATGTAAAGTGTAGAACTTGTTGGACTGTCACCATCTGGCCAGTGGTTTGGACTGCTGCTGTATGTTCCCCAATCGCGGATGTCTGTTTGACTACCCATATTATGTATTACTTGGCCTATCTATATCCATGTGCCAGTAAGCGGAAATACAGCAAACCTTGAGTCCTGGTCATCTTCATAAAAGACATTGTTGAACATAAACCATGCCAAGACAGACGATGACAAAAACGATACACTCCACAGTCAAACGATACTGAGCTCTTTCACCCACTAACATGGGGCACCATCGGAGTACGAAATACATTAGATAGTCGTCCCTTATATACTTCCTTCAGAGACAGTTTAAAGTCAACTAATTAATAAACTTGCTCATAGTTAAGTGGACAGTACTCCAAGTCTTGATGATAAAGTGACATATACAAATCGGTGTTGCATACATTACTTAATGGAAACAATGATACAAGAACAATGTGTTAATATAAATACAATATTGGTCAATACAATCAGTATATTGAAACATAGTTGACAATTGTTGTGAGTAAACCTTAGAATGTAGTGTGTTGATAATGATATTTGTATATCAATGTGTATAATTGTTGCATTAAGATTCCAAATCATGGAATAAATAAGTACTATTAAATGCATATTTTGTATAACTATGAATGTAAATAAGGGTCACGATGTTAAATATGAATATGACTGTATTATAGCTATATCAATATGATATGGAATAAACTGTAGTTGTTTACATCTTGTTTTCAGGTGACAAATCTATGTCCATCGTCATATATACGGGCCGTCGGACTGCTGTGTGTAGATATATACATGTGAACCCCTCGTTTCATACCTTGCTTTGTTACTGTCTGTGGAATACCTGTGTACACACATCAATTACCATGCCATACCTTTCCACTGTACAGGTTCTGGCATGGTGTATGGCTGGTTGGCCCTTAATCTTGCTGTGTGTTACATTGACCTGTGTCTATCTGGCATTTTGCTGGCGTGTCATGTGAGACCTTCTTGCTTCTATAGGGACCTGATCCCGTAATTGTGACATGCTTCCACTGGCCATATATTTCTCTGTCGTCTGGGATCTGTGTGTAACCAGTCCTTTCAGGACACTTTCTATTGTTGTTCTTTTTTGGTTACATATATGAGTACTTTGGTATGTTGTGCTATTATTGTGTGTGGAGCATTTCTCCACGGGCCTCTGCTGACACTGGACATATATCCAGCTAGCCTAGCCCGGTCAACAGGTGTGAGCCAACTGAACACATTTCATACGGGGGCACCTTCTGACGAGTGGGTCGGGTTACAGTTGCATAACCGTCGTCAATCCATACTACTAACACACACGTTATTCTATCCACATTCTATGTTTGTCTTATCACATAGCGTGTGTTTCTCATTATTTCTAATGGTACTTTACATGCCATTGCCCGATTCCATACTTTCAGAGGCTGACAGTTTTGAGACATGTATGATTGACGTGGAGGACACAGCCTTAACATTCCCTGCTGTGAGCGGATCACACACACACACGCGCACTTGCATTTCCTAATTGTGGGTTACGCGCAGGTGCACATGCATATCCGTATTCTGGTTACATATGTTTACTGGGTCTGTGTGGTTACTTGGTCTGTGTTAGTTGTGACTGTTCCGGTAACATATCTCTGATCCGGTTGATGGACGTGTGCGGAACGCACTTTCACCTTTACACATGTAACAGTCTTTGCGGCATGGGCGCACGTACATCGTTCACATTTATATGTTCTATAGTCGTAATTCAAACGGGACTGCATTCATGTTTGCGGTTACTGTGACCACTACCGTTAGCTGTTCGGTCTCATGTATATGCATACCCATGGTACTTAGCTAAATTTACATATCCCCTCCCCCCCGCACTCATGTACGTCACAGGCATCCATTCGCCTGCTGGGAAAGGTGCGGTACTACATGTTAAACATTCCTTATTCCCTCCCGCTCATGGCCCAGGATGCATATGTCGTGACCGCAGGGATATTCAGATCACAGGGGCTTATATCCCCTACGCATACAGGCCTTCGATTGTCAGAGTGTTCCTGTGGTGCTTTGGGTTTGGTCTTGTCCGCCTAGTCTACGGAAATGCCCTGACCGTGTACGAATGTCAGACGAGTCACATGGGCACGGTTTGTCCGTGTCTATGATACCATATCCCCCCCCATTATTCCTAACCGTGTGCGCTGTTTGGCCGGCGTGCCCGTTGTAGATCTTGTTATAGTAATTGCACACGGTCTGGTCGAACGGACCTATTTCCGTTACTAAACCTCGGTATTTATAACCTGTCTCGCTATATTACACGGGTCTAACATTGCATGACGGCTTTCACTGAGCCACGGACATGTCCGTTGCTTAGTTTGGGGCAGTCCCGCTCTGCTACACACATTTAACATGGCAGAACAGGTTGTACAGCTCAGCAACGGGGACATCGGGCTCTCCATTGCTGTTTAGTATTGAATCGCTATGTTGACTTTGTTTCACATAGCGAGACAGTGTCGACATTGGTAACGGACATCTCGCGCAGTATGTCCACACTGCCGCGGGTGCCGTATGTCTGCTTTGGGCGGCGGACAGGCATTATGCTGTGCCATTATGTCTGGGAATATATGGTTTCTTTCCATAGATGATATGGCATACTAGCATTGACCAGCGTCTGGGTGTGGGTACTGCTGTAAGAGTGGCCTTAGGTCAAGTGGTGCCCTAGGCACAAGGACTCCATGGTGCCCCCACCACATCACCCGCTACCCCCATCCTGGTCTACCTACACCAAATGAGGGCTGGACAGGTGCCCCTAGTGGAGCGGTGCCCTAGGCGGCTGCCTAGTTGGCCTATGCCTAAGGCCGGCTATGTGTGTGGTCCCTCGGGTGTCAGCCTCGGGAACGCACCATGTCTGCCGTGGGTATATCTAGCATTACCCACATCCAGGCGTGGTTTACTGCTATGATGTTCCATGTGTACGGACACGTGTGTTTGGACAACATACAATAGCTTCTGCTATTGGCATACAATGCTGTGGGTGGTGCTGGTTACCATACATATGCCTTTTTCAGAAGCCGACTTCACACTTCTAAACACTAGTGTGGTCTCCTTTATGGCCCCTGAGCCAGTGGTAAACATTACTCAAACCGCTGCATCACTTACATATGCCTTCTACCAGCACCTACAGGACTGCATGGATCAGACAATCCCATACAAATCTAAGACTCTTTGTACCAAAGACAAGCATCCAGTCTGGTGGACCCTGGCCATAAACAAGCTCTACAACGAAAGGAGGTAGCTACTACAAGATAGAGCAGAATCCTTGTAGGGTAAGACACCCTTGCTCATTATGTGTGAAGAACTACAAGCTCTCATGAAATCATCCAGGGCAAATTCGACAGATAAATCACCAAGGACTCGACAGACAATCATAAGGCCTTCTTTACCTATGTTGGACACCTGGGAGGACACTCCCAGATATGCTCAGACTGGGTTCAGACTGATGTGAGGATTACTGAACCTACACACATTGCCAACATACTGGCTGACAGGTTCGGTGCAAACTTCTCCCCTCCCCCCCACATGGAGAGATATCTGCACCAGAGGATTGTGGCCCCCGGAACATCTGTAACGCACACGTGGGAAATGCTCTCTCCAAGGCAGTAAACACAGCATCCATGGGACCAGATGGTGTCCCAACTGTGTACTCCACGAACTCAATGAGGAATTACACCCACAGTTACGACAGCTGTTTAATCTTAGCCTCACCTCAGGTAACGTACCCAAGTAGTGGCGCGAAGCGACTGTAGTCCCACTTCACAAGGGCGGTGCCTCCGCTAACCCTGATAATTACCATCCCATTAGCTTGACAAGCCTTATCTGCAAAGCCATGGAGAAGGATCATAATGGAACTCATAGATAAAGACATAGGGGACTTGTATACTTTGTATCCAACACAGTTTGGCTTGGTCGAAGGCAGATCATGCCTTTTAAACTTGGTTGACGTTTTAGGAACAGTCACCAAGGCCATTGATGAGGGTCAAGCAGTCCATACAGCCTACCTCGACCTGGCAAAGGCCTTAGACACAATACCCCCCTCAGGTATCCTTGATAAACTCATCGGCTTGAATGTAAACCCATACATCACAAGATGGGTTGCAAACTGGCTAAGTGACAGAACCCACACGGTCATAGTTGCTGGCACCATGTCAGACTCACAGCCGGTCACAGGTGGTGTCCCACGGGGCTCAGTCCTGGGTCCACTCTTGTTCGGCATCTACATTTACATAGTACAAGCAAACACAGGGGGGTTATGGCTGACAATGTTTGCAGATGACTGCGAACTGGGTGCCATAGTCGGACACACATCTGACACAGATATCCTTCTGAAGGGCCTCAGAGATATGGATATCTGGTGCCAGACACATGGCCTACAGCTAAATGCCGGGAAATGCATAGTCATACCCTTCGGGAAGAACAAGGTTACCCCTAGCTACCATATAGGTGGCAATCCACTGAGCACAGGGGGAGTTACCAGGGATCTGGGGACCCAGGTTGTCAGTAACCGTTCGTTCGACACACACGTTGCTAACGTAGTTAGGTAGACCTTCTACATTGCCCACCTGATCATGCAGGGATTCACATGTAGATCAGGGGAGGTCATCGTCCCCTTGTACTCATCACTCATTAGACCTATGATTGAGTACAATGCCCTGTTCGGACTGTATGTGACCCGACACCTGCTGCAGCTGGAAAGGCCCCAACAGTTCATCGACAAACGGATGCAGGGTCTCAGGGATATGTGTTATGCTGCCCGACTGAAAGGACTCCTGCTCTATTCAGTCGCATACCACTTGCTCAGAGGTGACCTGTGCCTGACATACAAGGCCATGTCGAACCCAGATTTGATGACTATGCTTCACCTAATGAATCTACATCCCTCAGAACCACAGGGGCAGGTGACGTAAACCTTGACACGGTCATTAATAGAATGTGCTGGAGGGACAGATTCATCACCCAGGCACTCACTATGCTGTGGAACAACATCCCAGTACATGTGAGGCAGAGCACCTCACTGGCCTTTTTCGAGGGGAATCTTGACCAATGGATGGGAGATTGCGGATATACCCCAGGGATTACTTCAGTGTCACTGCTTGACAGAGGTACAGCAATATTATAGGCATAGTTTTCTTCAAACTGAAGGGGTGGCAAAGGCAACATAACTATGGGATAGGCTTATAGCTGCCCTTGGGCGGATAGCCTACTATGAACCTATAAACCTATGAACCTATGTTCATAGTTTTCCCATTCACACTTGTCTATCCCCTGTCCTCATTCGTATGTGGATATTTCTGTGGCACATGATTGAACTATGTATTACCTGCAGGTATGCTGTGTACAGTGCACATATGTCACGGTTGATTACAGTGTATCTGTGTACCTACCTCTGTGATACTGAGGACTACCACACATCCTTCACAGCATTACATGCATATGTCCATACTATTATTCGTAGGCCTGTGGGGGGTTGTCAGGAAACAGTTACACATATCCCTGTTTGTGCACGCATCATGGTGGTCTTTGACCAGCCTCCGTTGCTATCGTGGGATGGACGGTGGTGTTGGTGTGTGTTTGGGTTGTGTTTCCACTGCCGATACATGTGTGGGAGGTGGGGTTGGCACATGTTCCTCTTTGCATGGTGCCCCATCCTGGACATTTGTGTCATCGTCAACACTTGGCACATGCCATATGTCCTGTGATATTCCCACAGTCGTGTATGCCTTCCTGCATTACTACTGCGTGTTACTGGCAGTTTGTATCTGGTACGCATGGCTATTATGTTGGATAGCTTAGCCTATTCCCATGATATGAAATACCCATTCATCCAGGCATATACATGTTATTCCATCCTTTGCATTGGCTGTGGGTGTTTGGCCATCCGGCACCACTATTCTCTACGTGTGATGTCCCACCTTCACCTTCTGTGCATGTGGCACCCTGTTGGGGTGTCCTGCTTGGTGGGCAGATATTCCACCCTATGTGTTGTGTTTGACATGTCTGCATTGCTAATCATCAGTATGGTGGCTGAACATACTGCTTTGTCCAGATGTGTACAGTTATGGACACCGTGGCGTGTGAACGCCTATGGGGTTTCGACAGGTCCATACCACATGCGTGATGTACACATTCTGCCAACACATTCACATGCAGCCATTTGGATATCAGTACCTGAGCTGGGATGTTCACATGTGGGGTACATATTTGCCTGAGTGGCACTGCCTAGGACAATACTTCATACTACATTTGAGGTATACCCACTGTGTGTAGGTGTGCAGCTGCGCAAGGCTGCTAGCTGGGTTGGGTGCACGGTCGTACATGGGTGCGGGTTACGTGCTATGACGGGGCTGTTGTGTATTACATTTGCATGCTTGGGTTCTGCTTCTGGATATTACGCCGGCATCGCCGTCCTATGTGTATGCGACGGGCACGTTGCTGGGTGTAGTACATGTTGCTATGCACATGTTTGTCTGTGTTTAGGGTATCTGGTTTCCTTCTGGTTGTTATATAGACACGGCTGCCCGGCTGTGTACTCTCACTACTGCTGGTGACCATGCCCATGGGGCTACTTGTGTGTAGGTGCGGCGCCCTGACATGCTGCGGTACACCTTCACTGGGTATGCCCACTGACAGTGCATTGCGTGACGGACACGGTATTACGCGTATCCTTTGTTCCTTGGATGGGTACAATTTGGACTTCGTGGGTTAATGGTTGGTTCTCCGTTTTGTGTGAACGGGTACTATGTTGCATACTCTGCATACGTTTCATTATCCACGGACACTGGCTGGTGCGGTTACTATTGCAGGCAGACTGTGACAGTCAGCACTTTAGGTTGCTCCTTGCCTGCCGGCTTGGCCACGCCTACGGGCGCATCCTACTTGGGCTCGCGCACGTGCCCTCTGCACGTGTTTGTGGTTGCGGCACGCACTCATTACTATGCATGTGGCGCTGCTACGCCGATTATACACTGCACTGCCGGCGCAAGCCTTACACCGGCCTTGCGCCGAGCTTCATGAATCCGGGGGAAAGTCTTAATTATTTTCTACAAATAAATAAAACAATAATAACGTGAACTCTCCACTGTTGCAATTAAAATATACAACTTGGAACTAGATAGGTCGTGTCAGACCATATATCGTAATGGTTGTTAGCCACCTAACCATTTGCTAATAAACAATAAATATATCAAAAATGTATACATGGCAATCTACCTTGTTCTGTTGTATGCAAGATAAAAAACCATCACAAGTATTACAGCTGATCACATAACTTTGATCGCTGTAGCACAGTCCACACACACCAAAAATCATATGTACTGTATAGTTATATATGAAACAGTGTAAGAAACTTCTCTGTGTGGAAGATTTTCAGTCCATATATTTCTAGTTAATCACTGTATATTAATCAGATCAGACAATAGTAGAAGAAGTAGCGAACATAAACTCGTCAAGTCAAAAAGTAATAATAGAAAATATATAATTCTACAGCATTACTAAGTATTCTAAAGTAATCCAAGCAAGGCAGGCAGTCTGTTTCCAGTCGAAAATCCTTTATTAAGTACACAGACAAGCGATCCAAGTAAAACAAAAATAGAGTAATAATTTCCTCACAAGCTTTCTAAATATATATATGCTTTTTGTCAGGCATGGGAGTGGTTTATTGTGCTGTAAAACAAAGTATTATTGGTACACATGTTAAATTCACATCCCTTCCCTCATCAGTGTGACATTCGAGCTGGTCCTGCCCTACGTCAAAGTTACATGACAGATGTCAGACACATATCATGCCACAACATAAGCATGGGAAAGTCAAGAAGTCAAGAAGTGGAAGGTGTACACTGTTGCCTACACCAAAGAAGCATACATCGTGTATGTGAAAGCGCTTATCCATTTGTTTGTGAAATAAAAGCTTTACGTTTTGGAATATTTATGCCTACTGTTGGTTTGTCCTGAAATTACAGAGATTGACTCCTTCCGTGATTGTTCACCAGTCTTGTTGGTTCCTAAATCATAAATCTTGTAAAGTCCTCTAAGGCTAATCACAAAACTAAAATAGCATTCCTAGCTAAGGATAATCATAAGGCATTCTTTAACTATGTCCAAAATCTAAAAGGGGATGCCCAGCTATGCACTGAACTGGTAGTAGATGGTATCACTTATACTATACCAGAGGAAATTGCCAACCTGCTGGCTGACAGATTTGATTCAAGCTTCATGCCCCTGTCCCCACCAGCCATACCCCCAAAGCATACCTGATACCAGTCCTCTGCCTAGTATCTCTAGAGATCAGGTCAGAGCTGTGCTGTCAAAGACCAAAATCACGGCCTGAATGGGACCAGATAACATTCTAGGTTGCTAACTAAACAACCTAAAACAGGACCTAGTGGAGCTACTTTGGCATTCTCTTTAAACATAGCCTGAGAACTGGCTTTGTTCCAGCAAAGTGGAAAACAGCAACAGCGCTCCCCCTGCACAAACAGGGGGCCATCAATTGAGCCTGGGAACTATAGACCCATCAGACTAACCAGCCTTGTCTGCTAGACCATGGAAAAAATCATCATGACCCTTATCAACAAGGACATAGGTGAACTTCAGACTCTAAACCCAACCCAATGTGGCTTTGTTAAATGTAGATCATGCTTATTAAACTTAGTAGGCTTCTTCAAGAAAATCACCTTAGCTCTGGATGAAGGTAGGACAGTGCATACAACCTATTGTGGCCTGGCCAATTTGTTTGACACAATCCCCCACTCAGGTATCATTGTGAAACTTTCCCAGCTGGGGATTAACCCTTATGTCACTAGATAGATAGCAAATTGGCTCACCAACACAAACACAACACATACTATCAAAGTTGGTGATTCCACCTTTACTAGTAGACCTTTCACCACTGGTATACCACATGGATCTGTGCTGGGCACTTTACTGTTTGGAATCTATTTTTCAGAACTCCAGTCTAAAGTAGATAGCCTTTGGCTTACTGAGTTCACTGATGATTGCAAACTGGGTGCAACCATTGAGTCCCCTAATGATGTTAACATATTACAGGAGGGGATAAAACAGGAAAATGATTGGTGCCAAAGCCATGGTCTAAAACTAAATGCAAAGAAGTGCATTATCATCTCCTTTGGCAAGCGAATTCCTTGCTAACTACAGTACTGACAGCACCCCCATAAGTTCAAACCCAGTGGTGTGAGATCTGGGAACACAGGTAGATAGCAATTTGAACTTCAACCACCAAGTTTCTACAGTGGTAAGGAAAGCCTTCTACATTGTGTGATGCCCGTGCACTGGCCCAGTAATCAAGGAGCCTCAATCCTCACCAGTAGCACCAGTGAGGGGCATCCACATTGGGAGGATAACGAGTACACACACAGTAAAGTACAATTTCCCTTAAGAGCACACAGAGATCACAGTTAGTCTGGTGCTGGTTTCTCCCTTTCTCTCCAGATTCCTAATAAGACTCCCCACTGGCACAGCTATAGGGTTCAGATCTCAGCTGCGTGGTCACATCAAAACCTCCAGCACCCTCTCTGTACAACCAGTGCTTTGTGTCCCTGCCCAAGTAGCTGACACACACACATGTTGAGATTTCAGTTATATATAAACATACAAACACTCCTGGGGAAGGCTGGCACAGGTTCTCCAGCTATGCCCTCTTCTACCCAGACTATAAGGCAATACCGACTGCCACCAGCAACTACTATCAGCTGCTATAAAGGCCCTTACCAAAGGGTGTCCAATTCTACTGTGCAATGTTATTATTATCCAATTGGTAAGTGTGACTGAGACTTGAAGGCTATTTAGGAGTGGCTTATACAGTATCACCAAATACATACAAGTACGTTAAGAGCTTAAATTACCTCTACACAAAACAGTCACAGTTAAAAGGTTTAAATATATTTAATAATAAATAATAAAAAACACAAGACAATACTTATTAACTCAACACAATGGCATTAGAGAGTTCAGAAATTGCAGGAAATACTTTAAAACAACATTGTGGGATAGTCTCACATAAATATAGGAAACAGCTAGACTAATCTTACTATTTCTATCTATCTCCAAGAGAAATCACTGTTCTAAAT
Organism: Protopterus annectens; assembly: GCF_019279795.1. Classification (NCBI taxonomy): domain Eukaryota; kingdom Metazoa; phylum Chordata; order Ceratodontiformes; family Protopteridae; genus Protopterus; species Protopterus annectens. The sequence goes on along the minus strand of NC_056726.1, from coordinate 415,981,666 downwards.
ATCTTAATTACAGAGCAAAACAAAGTGTTGGTGAGCTGATATGTTCAGGTTCAGACACAAATACAAACATGTCCTTCTTACTTTCTGGGATAGCCCTTAAACTGATAATACACATTACTGCTGAGTAATTTCAGATTACATCATTTTTGACACTTCTGCTGAAGTTTCCCAGGCTCACAGAACTCAAAAGTCTAGCATTTCATTGTGATCTGCACCTGCCAGGAAGCTGCAGTAATAAAAGACACTTTACATGTGAAACCTAGTAATTGTCTCTGTCTTAGGACAATAGAAAGAATTTCCTAGCCCAGACATCCTGTCTCCTAGCTTGAGATCAAACACAGTCATAAAATCCTTTAATTATCAGTTTCTTCCAGCAGGGTACACTGTGGTTACATTTTTGGAAGCTCAGAACATAACACAGTTTTCTTACATTTGTTACACAAGCCTGTGGATCATATTAATATTTACAATGATATAGAATTATTTACAAAATTATATCTAGGTGAGCTGGCAGCCTTCACACATTGGGCATCTCATAAGTAAAGGCATTGCATCCAGGCCTAAGGATGTTATAACTCCACTGTACTTGACCCTCATCAGATCATTAATAGAGTACAGTGCTCCCTTTTGCATGTACTTCACCAGACACCTGCAGCAGATGGAGAGACTACAGAGGTTTCTCATCAAGAAAATAAAGGGCCTCCAAACCATTACTTATGTTGATAGACTGATGACAACCCTGTATCATATAGGCTGCTGAGAGGCGACTTGTGCGTGGCCTACAGGGCAGTCTCAGACCATGCCCTGATGGAAATGCTGCACATCTGCAAGTCAAATGGCACAAGAGTCACTTGATCTAGGGATCTTAACCTAGCCTGTGACATTAACAAAACATGCTGGAAAGACAGATATATCTCCCAGAGACTGTAGATACTCTGGAACAAACTTCTAATTCATGTGAAACAGAGCTCCTCACTGACCCTATTCAAGTGCAAACTAGACAAATGGATTGGAGACTGCAAATTCATCCCGGGTGTGGCAACCATATCCCTCATGGACAGCGGTAGTCAGTGTTGATCATAGACTCATCCTGTGAATTAAATCTATCTATCAAGGACAATTGGGGCAACTCAGGATTAACATCATAGACCCACTCTGATAATTACATTTATCTAACCAAGGACAATTGAGGCAACTCAAGAATTAACATGGCTAGGATTGCAAGGACTCTAGGGCTGATAGCCTAGTTAACGTCCTGTGAATCTATGATGTCAGCCATGGATGTGACTGTCATCTAGTTGAATTTCCATCTGGCAGGACAGGAAGGCCTTCCTCATCCCTCCCTATTCCCTATTCTTATGTGTCACCCCGTGTCCTTTGTATATAGCTCAGTCCTTCTCATCATATGTCCACATCTCTCCACAGTTATCTCCCCTTATGTGTCAGTATCTGCCCATCTGTCTTTGTCTGCACTTTATATTTGTTTGCCATTGCTTTCTTCCTTATACTCTCCTTCCTGGCTGAACTTTCTCCTTGTTGCCTTCCTCCTCTTCTCTTTTTCATAAAATGAAAAATGGACACCATACCTCTTAACCTCTAAGAGCAAGAAATCTGGACAGAACAAAGGCCCCAAAATAGGGACAAATTTTAAAAATTGCTCATATAAGCTTAGAAAGTTGCAAGAATGACAGGTTTTATGTTAGCATGTATTTTTTGAAGGATATGAAGTCTAAAACTCAAATTCCTGTCAGTATTTAGTGACTTCAATTCTCAGTAATTTGCCAGAAAACCTTAAATTTTATGTGGAACACATTAAAACTATGAGGCAAAAAATGGACATTCTGCAAAAATCTGGACATTTGAGAGGTATAATGGACACTGCTTGGTTTTTTAAAGTATTTTAAAGTTTCAGGGTGACACACTTACATGCAGTCTCACACACACACTCACACACACACACACACACACACACACACACACACACACACACACACACACACACACACACACACACACACACACGGTCTGTCTCTGAAGTTTTCATATTTGCCATCCAAGCTGCACATTTTTTCCATGTTGGCATTTTTAAGTGTCTTTTTTATACAATAAGAAATAAATTATATATTTCCCTTTCAAGGCAAAAGTGGATATTTAAGGATGACATGATTGACAGACCACGATGCTTTGCCAGAGATGGTCTGCACCTGTCGCCTCTGGGATTCAGGTTACTGGCTAAGGCTCTTGCCACCCCTATAGTGCCTTTTTTAGGCAAAGTTCAAAGAACAAAACCACCACCGTAGCAGGTACAAGCATGCAAAATCTGAAGGTAATGCTACTCAATGCTAGAAGTCTAAACCTCAAAATGCACTCTCGAGGCACTCCTAAAAATGGAGAACATCGATATCTGTGCAGTAACTGAGACCTGGTTCAAGGCTCCAGAGAGCACCCCTGCAATACCAGGCTACAACTCTTACCACACTTTTCGGCCACCAAAGCAGGACCGAAACACTAAAAGTGGAGGAGTGTCAATATTCACCAAGGATATTCACACCACCAGGCTAGTTGCCCAACACAATGCGTCTGAAATTCTCCAGGTGCAACTAACACTAGGTAAGATTGGAATCCAAATTGTAGCTTGCTACAGATCCCCCACCATATCCCAAGATTCTCACTACACCTTTCTAAACATACTGGAAAATATTAAGATAGAACCAAGCACCCTAATACTGGGTGATTTTAACTACCCTGCCATTAACTGGGAAAGCTACTCATGTATCAACACCTTTGCCCAACGGTTCTTGGAATTCATAAATTCCAACACCCTGGATCAACTAATCCATAGTCCCACCAGGGGCTCCAATGTCCTAGACCTGGTCATTACCAACATGGGAAATCGATGCTCCACACCTATGGTCACCCCCTCGTTAGTCACGTCTGACCATAAGCTAATCACCCTTAACATCCACATCCCACCCCCAACCCCCAGTAAGGAAACCTCCATAAAAAACTTCTCCAAAGCCAACTTCATGCTACTCAAGTCAGAAGTGACAAACTTCATGACACCCATGCAGACGGGAGCTGACAGTTCAACTGCTGAATCCTACACTAAGGCACTGTAATGAGCACATCCACTCATGCATAAATCGTGCCATCCCAAATAGAACCAAGATGCTCTCATCCAAAAAAAAGAAGCCAATCTGGTGGTCCCCTGCCATAAACAAACTTTACAACAAAGGAAGAAACTGTTGCAGAAAAGAGGAAAATCCCAGGATGCAAAAAACTTTCTTACCAGCCTCAGTAAGAAACTGAGATCCCTCATAAAATCCTCCAAAGCTAGTTACGAAAATAAAATTGCCAAAGATTCCAAAGACAACAACAAGGCATTCTATAACTATGTCAATAATCTAAATGGCAATGCTCAGATCTGCTCTGAGCTAAAACAGAATGGCATTAAATATACTGATCCCAAGGATATTGCCAATATCCTGGCAGCTCGATTCAGTGCCAACTTCACCCCCCTCTCACCCCTTAAATGGCCCATCTCAATACCGGAAGATTGCCAAATTCCGGTAATAACAGCCACACAGGTAAAAAACGCACTCTCCAAAGCTAAGAATACAGCATCCATGGGACCAGATGACATCCCGGGCTGTGTACTACATGAACTACTATATGAACTGGCACCTCACCTAAGTGTCATGTTTAATCATAGCCTCACCTCAGGTTTTGTGCCCACTGAGTGGTGCACAGCTACAGTTATCCCACTCCACAAGGGGGGATCCACCTTGGATCCCGGAAACTACCGTCCCGTCAGTCTGACAAGCCTTATCTGCAAGGCCATGGAGCGTATTATCATGGAACTTAAAAACAAAGACATTGGCAACCTTCAAACACTGGACCCCACCCAGTTTGGGTTCGTGAAGGGCCGATCTTGTCTCCTGAACTTGATTGACTTCTTCGAATCAGTCTCCAGAGCCATGGACAAGGGTAAGGTTATCCACAAAGCCTATCTAGACCTTGCTAAGGCCTTTGACACCATCCCCCACTCTGGAATCATAGATAAATTTACTAAGCTGGGCATTAATCCCTATGTCACCCAATGGGTTGCTAACTGGCTTACTGATAGAACCCACACTGTAAAAGTAGCCGACTCAAAATCCAGCTCCAAACAAGTGACAAGTGGTGTACCACAGGGTCAGTCCTGGGACCACTCTTGTTTGGCATCTACTTCTCTGAAGTACAGGCCAACACTATGGGACTCTGGATAACAAAGTTTGCAGATAACTGCAAACTGGGAGCCATTATTGAATCCCCAAATGATGTGGATACTCTACAAAAGGGCCTTACAGAAACAGATGCTTGGTGCCAGAGCCATGGGTTCAAGCTCAATGCCAAGAAATGTATAGTTATCCCCTTTGGGAAAAAATATGTATCCATGAATTACCATATAGGCGGCAGTACACTAAACACCGAAAGTTTGATAAGAGACTTAGGGTCACAGGTGGACAGTGGTCTCACCTTCGATAACCACATCGCCACAACAGTCAGGAAATCCTTCTATGTGGCACACCTCATCACTAAGGGCTTTTCATCCAGAAAAAAGGAGGTCATTGTCCCACTGTACTCATCCCTCATTAGACCCATTATAGAATACAATGCCCCGTTTGGCATGTACCTCTCAAGACATCTGCAACAACTGGAAAGGCCACAGAAATACCTCACTAAAAAAAATCACAGGCCTAAAGCAGATGCCCTACGCTGACCACCTTAAAAAACTCCAGCTATACTCTGTTGCATATCGTCTACTCAGAGGCGATCTTTGCTTAACATACAAGGCCATATCAAACCCAGAGCTGTTGGACATGTTACACTTAAAGAAATCCCAATCCCTCAGAGCCACACGCTCCAGGGATCTAAACCTTTTTCATCACAATAAACAAAACATGCTGGAGGGATAGGTTCCTGACCCAGAGACTCACCAGACTCTGGAATAGATTGCCCATACATGTCAAGCAGAGTGCCTCTTTGGTCCTCTTCAAAAGGAACCTTGACGATTGGATGAGAGAAAGGAAATTCACCCCAGGGATCATGTCAGTTGCCCTGCTAGACAGGGGTCCAGGGAATTAAATAGTGTGGGAAGAAATAGCCAGGGAATTGTTATGGCTAGGCTTGTATAGGCCCTAGGGCTGATAGCCTAATACCAACCTATGAATCTGTGTCTAGTATTAGTAACTTAGTAACTCCTGGTGAAGTTCTCCTACTAGCCCAAAAGTCTGAGTAATTATACAAGTTATACTGGATTTCTAAAAGGAATCATACCATGTGTGTAGTGCAGTGTCTTTGTGTTTTCTATGTCCAGTGAAGAATTTCCTGTCCATGTCAGCCCCATCCAAGTTACACAAGTGTTACCACCACAGATGGCATCAAAGGAGCATACAGTTTACAAGGTGCATGCACCCAGCATAGTGGTGGGCCTTGCAGGTGGCCATTACGGCTAGGTCTTCAGGACATCCCAGAGCTGGACATCACCATTAGCATTAGTCAGTGGAGGTACAGATCAATGATCCAGGCACAGATGGCCATTACTCACACCATGTCAGAGATGGCTCTGCATGTCCTGACTGAGGAACTACAGTCACTTCAGGGACTATGGGACATCCTGCACTGCACACAGAGTGATATGGCATATAGGGACCTGGAACAGACATGCCTGTTTTGCTGGCCAGGTGGCTGCAGATGGTGCAACCATGAGGATGAAGGAAACTGGCCAACGAGGTCCTGCACTGCATAATCACATGCCAGGCTTACACAAATGGTGCACACTGTTTATTTGGACAGCTTCATCATCCACACTCTCCATGCATGCCTCTGCTGCTGTGTATGGACTCTCTTATAGTTATGTTGAATAGTCTTCCTGCTTCAGTGTGGGCACACTCCACCTGGCAAGTAAGAGGAGCCTGCAGTTCCATGCTATCACACTCCCCTGTAGCCCAACTAAAAACAACACTTACTCATGCACATTCATGAGGACATGGATGCCAACATTTTACTGGAACACACATGGGATGCCATAATAGGGTCCTCAGATATCCTGCTGAAGTGATACAATATCCCTTGGGCAGGGTATCCACAGTCCTGACACTGCCCAGCCATATGGTATACTTGGCATCAGTTCCAGGAATTGTAACTCTATCCCATCAATGCAAAATGAGTTTTCTGACTTCCTCCCAACATTCTAGTTAGTATATGTAGCTACCACATCCATCATTTCCATGACCTTTCTACTTATGTTAACACTGCTGTCCCTTGTTACTGTGTCTACCCAAATTGTGCAAATAATAAGGGCTGAGTCCTGCTCCTCAATGAGTGGGTGTGGTGGTATTGTCTGTCCAGTCACAGCAGTGTACTGAATAGCCTTGGTGTGTTATTACATGCATGAGTTTTATTTGGTGTTATCATCCTTATAGCTTCACCACCCACAGCTGTGGACTGAATGCCATGTCTTTGCCAGTGCACAGCATATTGCACCCTCCTCTGCCTCACATGGGGTACTGCTGCAACCAGTTCTTCAGATGATTCCTCACCCTTTGCCACAGGTACAGTATATCAGTGCAATGGTGCCCCTATATGGAAAATGCATTGGCAGCATATTATATAGCATGGTGCAGACCACATATATCTTGCTGCCGGTCTTAGCAGTATACTGCAGTGAGCCACCAGCTGTATCTAAGCAGTGTAATTAGGCATTCAGAAATCTGAATACATGTTCAGTGATGTTAAATGCCTGTGACAGTGGAGTGTTATACACTGTCTCTGCCATTGTCTGAGGCTGTGGATGGGGGTCACCAGCCATGGTTCCAAGGAGTAGACAGCATCAGCTGCAGCACACAACAGTGGAGACTAGTGTAAAAGTTCTGCTACCTACTTTCATGGGACTGGCATACTGAGGACTCTGTAGGTGGCAATATGGTCACCTATCAACCAAATATCCCTGTGCAAGGTCAGCCAGCATGGAAGATTGCAATAGGTCATATGTAGTAGATGTGGGAGTCATGGGAATAGCCTGAATGGTGCACAGGCAAATATATATATATATATATATATATATATATATATATATATATATATATATATATATATATATAATAGTCTGTACACTATATACCATCTGACAGTTGGTAGAGTGGATGACCATCTGGTTGATACACTGACACCATGTGAAGCAGATGGGATCTTGACAACAATGTGGGTGCAATCAATAGCCTCTAGAACCTCAGGAATACCCACAAAATATTGGTGACCTCCTCTGCTATTTTGAAACCAAAAATGTTCCTGACATACTGCGGCATCATGTCAAGGAACTGGTGCAGGATTTGCAAGGATTATGCCTTTGAAACTCCTAACCTGCCCCCAGTCAGATGCTGAATATTCCCCACAACAAAGATTGTTAATACTACACAGACCTCCATTTCCACAGATAGAGGCAGTCTAAGTGCGTCTATATTATGTGATAGAACAGTGAAATGTTCGAACATGTAATAATCGACCTCTAAATGTCGAAACACCGTAATGTCGAATGGCAAAAAAACCCCTATAAAAACATCCACACAAACCATAAAAATGCACTAAGCAGGGGGCAAGCACCACTGCACCCTCCATGCAGCCCCCCCACACCTCCCACTACTCAAATATACCAACTCAATAGTTCAGAGTAATGGTGAGTGTGGAAGAGAGGTGAAGAAGAGAGTACAGGCAGGATGGAGTGGGTGGAGAAGAGTGTCAGGAGTGATTTGTGACAGACGAGTACCAGTACGAGTGAAAGGGAAAGTCTACAAGAGGGTAGTGAGACCAGCTATGTTATATGGGTTGGAGACAGTGGCATTGACAAAAAGGCAGGAGTTTGAGCTGGATGTGGCAGAGTTAAAGATGTTAAAATTTGCACTGGGTGTGATGAGGGTGGACAGGATTAGGAATAAGTATATTAGAGAGTCAGCCCAGGTTGGAAGGTTTGGAGACAAATCCAGAGAGGCAAGATTATGTTGGTTTGGACATGTGCTGAGGAGGGATGCTGAGTATATTGGGAAAAAGATGCTAAGGATGAAGCTACCAGGTAACAGGAAAAGAGGAAGGCCTAAGATAAGGTTTATGGATGTGGTGAGAGAGGACATGCAGGTGGGTTGTGTGACAGAGCAAGATGCAGAGGACAGGAAGAAATGGAAACAGATGATCCGCTTTGGCGACCCCTAACGGGAACAGCCAAAAGAAGATGATGACCTACAATGCCCAAGTGAGGTATTGTGTTGAAAGCTTTGGCCAGGTTGGGGTAGGCAGTGTCTGTTTCAGTGTCTGCATCAGGGTCTATATGTTGGTAAAAGCTATCTACACCAGACTAAGCTATCTCTCTCTCTCTCTGCCTCTCTGAAATATTTGATGTATTTGAATTTCCCTCTTGTCATACAGGTTAAACCATATCATGCGTTCCGGCCCCAAAATCCGGACAACACCAAGAAAGGAGGGGGGGTGTCCATATTCATAAAGGACACCCACACCTCAAGGTTGGTGGCAACGCATGATGCATCGGAGACCATCCAGGTGCAATTAACCATAGGCAAGACTGCTCTGCAATTTGTAGCATGTTACAGGCCACCCTCTCAAACTCAGGAACCTCACATGGCCTTCCTGAAAACATTGGAGGGGATAAATGTATCTCCAAACACCATCATACTAGGTGACTTTAACTACCCTAATATAGACTGGGAACACTACTCAAGCCCGAACACTCTAACCCAAAGATTCCTGGAGTTCATAAACTCAAATGCCATGGAACAACTAGTCACCAGTCCCACAAGAGGAGAAAACATACTTGATCTCAACATCACGAACATGGGATCAAAATGTTCAACACCGAAGTATACCCCTCACTGGTGAGATCAGATCATAAACTAATCTCGCTGGAGGTCCTCATCCGCCCCACCTGAAACAAAAAGACCACAGTGAAAAACTTCTCAAAAGCCGATTTCACACTTCTAAAAACTAGTGTGGTCTCCTTTAAGGCCCCTGAGCCAGTGGTAAACATTACTCAAACCGCTGAATCACTTACAAATGCCTTCTACCAGCACCTACAGGACTGCATGGATCAGGCAATCCCAAACAAAACTAAGACTCTCTGTACCAAAGGCAAGCGTCCAGTCTGGTGGACCCCAGCCATAAACAAGCTCTACAACAAAAGGAGGAAGCTACTACAAGATAGAGCAAAATCCTTGAAAGGTAAGACACCTTTGATCATTATAAGTAAAAACTAAGAGCTCTCATAAAATCATCCAAGGCAAATTTTGAGAGAAAAATCGCCAAGGACTCTAAAGAGAATCATAAGGCCTTCTTTAGCTATGTTAGAAACCTAGGAGGAAACTCCCAGATATGCTCAGAATTAGTTCAAAATGATGTGAAAATTACTGAACCTACACACATTGCCAACATACTGGCTGACAGGTTCAGTGCAAACTTCTCCCCTCCCCAAAAGGAGAGATATCTATTCCAGAGGATTGTAGCCCCAAACATCTCCAACGCCCAGGTGAGAACTGCCCTCACTAAGGCAAAAACACAGCATCCATGGGACGGATGGTGTCCCCGGCTGTGTGCTTCATGAACTCAATGAGGAATTAAACCCACAGTTAGGACAGCTGTTTAATCTTAGCCTCACCTCAGGATACGTGCCAAGGAGTGGCGCCGGCGACTGTGGTCCCACTTCATAAGGGCGGTGCCTCCACAGACCCTGGAAATTACCGCCCCATTAGCTTGACAAGCCTTATCTGCAAAGCCATGGAGAGGATCATAATGGAACTCATAAATAAAGACATAGGGAACTTGCAGACTTTGGATCCAACTCAGTTTGGCTTTGTCAAAGGCAGATCCTGCCTCTTAAACTTGGTTGACTTTTTGAGACAGTCACCAAGGCCATTGATGAGGAAAGGCAGTCCATACAGCCTACCTCGACCTGGCAAAGGCCTTCGACACAATACCCCACTCAGGTATCATTGAAAAACTCATCAGCTTGAATGTAAACCCATACATCACAAGATGGGTTGCAAACTGGCTAAGTGACAGAACCCACAGGGTCAGAGTTGCTGGAGCCATGTCAGACTCAAAGCCTGTCACAAGTGGTGTCCCACAGGGCTCAGTCCTGGGTCCACTCTTGTTCGCATCTACTTTTCTGAAGTACAAGCAAACACAGGAGGGTTATGGCTGACAAAGTTTGCAGATGACTGCAAACTGGGCGCCATAGTCGAAAACACATCTGACACAGATATCCTCCAGAAGGGCCTCACAGAAATGGATAACTGGTGCCAGAGCCATGGCCTGAAGTTAAACGCCAAAAATGCATAGTCATACCCTTTGGGAAAAACAAGGCTACCCCTAGCTACCATATAGGTGGCAATCCACTGAGCACAGAAAAAGTCATCAGAGATCTGGGGACCCAGGTTGACAGTAGCCTTTCGTTTGACACTCATGTTGCTAAAGTAGTTAGGAAAACCTTCTATATCACCCACCTGATCATGAAGGGATTCACATCTAGATCAAGGGAGGTCATCGTCCCCGTGTACTCATCACTTATTAGACCTATGATTGAGTACAATGCCCCGTTCGAATGTATCTGACCAGACACCTGCTGCAGCTTGAAAGGCCCCAAAAGTTCCTCACCAAAAGGATAAAGGGTCTCAAAAATATGTCTTATGCTGCCCGACTGAAAGAACTCCAGCTCTATTCAGTCTCATACCGCTTGCTCAGAGGTGACCTGTGCCTGACATATAAGGCCATGTCAAACCCAGATTTGATGAATATGCTTCACCTCAAAAAATCTAGATCCCTCAGAACCACAAGGGCGGGAGACTTAAACCTTGACACGGTTATAAATAGAATGTGCTGGAGGGACAGATTCATCACCCAGAGACTCCCTATGCTGTGGAACAAAGCACCTCTCTGGTCTTGTTCAAGAGGAATCTTGACCAATGGATGGGAGATTGCAGATATACCCCAGGGATTACTTCAGCGTCACTGCTTGACAGAGGCACAGCAAAATGATAGGCATAGTTTTTATTCAAACTAAAGGGGTGGCGAAAGCCACATAACTATGGGCTAGGCTTATAAATGCCCTTGGGCAGATAGCCTAGTATGAACCTATGAACCTATGAACCTATATGACTCTTGTTATAAATTTCATAAACAGATGGTGCCTCCAATGATTTTGCACATTCACACATGCATAGAAGTGCCCCATGGCTGCAACATGGACAGTTAGGATGGGACAGCCCATACAGCAGTACCACAGAAAAATGTCATGTTATTTCATCACATGACTAGCAATGAAATGAGGAAGTAGTACAGGGAGAAATATGGAAGAGTACCTTCAACTAGATATGTATTTCAAATTCACATTGTCATTTAACAGAAAAATCTACCTCACAAATTTTGTTTGTTTAGACTCACTAACAAATTGGAAATCGTACCTTCTCATTTTCCTTGTCCAGATTTAACTAACCTTCCCACGCATTTCTTGCATTATGATTTATTTTCTCATTGTGTCAAAACAGTCTGTTGAGATATTATCTTGTGTGCTAAATGAGCTCTGACTCAGATATAATATACATGACTTTGAGTTTATGGGCTTGCTGGTAGCATCGGTAGCTATTGTTCAGGAGGCTGGGGGGAAGGATTCGCATCTAAGAGTGATGTAGGAAGGTCTTCCTGGGTCTACCAGCAGGAAGTGTGGTAGTTGCTTAGCATGTCTTGTCTGGTTGATTGAGTTTCATGGCTGGCCAGCCTTATCCATTGGTCCATCACAGGCACGGTTTGCCAATTAACCAGAGCTGTTCTATGTTTGGAGTCCTTTGCCAGAGGTATAGAGTGTTTCTGCTTTAATCTAAGGTATCTAAGGCAAAACAAACAAGAAAATGACTATATTTTGTTATTTATCTGCACTTTTTAAACTGTTTTTTTTTAATTGCTGCATTATTTTCTGTCTTTATTACTGTTTTGTTGTTTGTGACTGCTTTATTCTCTGCACTTGATTTGCACTGTTCTGATACATAGACAGCATAGACTAGATTCAGACCTGCTGATTGTAGCCTGTTATTGATACACTTGGGCACTAAACCAGCCATCCTACATTAAGAAAGGCTCCCCTGCATCCTTGTGGCAATGGGGGTTAGCAGTACCCTGTTTAGATGCAAACTCCTTGAAATAAATTTTTTATAGACATCTTTCAGTGGAACCCTCACAAGCTTCTCGGCTACACTACAGGCAACACAGTTGCACAATGAGCAGCATTGCCACACTTATAATTCAGAGCCTTCAATGGAATAAGTCTCTTTGTTAGTCCTAGTGAAAAAAATGGTCAAACTAGCCTACCCTTTTACCTAATAGTATAAACGGTAAAAACCTGCTATAATGGATGGGCAGTTTCCTATCATTTTTCCGGCCAGCCTGATTGACATGGGCATCCTGAGGCAATGTAGTAATTGTCTTATGTATACTGACAACCACTTACTCCTGAAACAAACAAATACCTATGTGAGAGATGTAATTCCACTATAAAATTTGAATCAATTATCTCACGTAACAACAAACCGGCCATCAAACAAGCTGTCAGCATGCAAACCTCACCTGTCACACATAATAAGGTCACAACACATAAACCCACATACACAGAGGTACTCACTAGAAGTTTACCAAAAGATCAGAGACCTCCCAAATGAAAAAAACACTTGCACACACTGGTATATAAATAGATACCACTCCACATAATAATACATATACTAGTGTCTCAGCAAATAAGCCCATAAGGCAAAACACCTCAAAACCAAATGTCTTGGTTATTGTTGACTCCATAAAGAGACACACAGATGTCCCTCTCACCAGGCTGGACAAGGAGAAGGTTACGGTTAGCTCCCTGTCAGATGGCAGGGCCATCAAATCATGCATGCATTTAAGTCACTCAGTAACAATTATCGCTATGAATCTGTCATAGTCCATGCTGGGGGTGAATGACTTGAAACATACCTTTCTGTACTATATGAAGAGAGACATGACTAAACTCTCAGATTATGTGTTCTAGGCAGGCATGACCCTAGCCATACGCAGCATTCTACCTTAAACAAAAGGTGTTGCCACAATATAAGCCAAAATGATCAACTTCAACAATTGGTTTAGCTTTTTGTGTTAGTCCAGGGGGATCCAGTATCTGTCAGTTTGGGAAGATATGGTCGAAAGGCCATGCTGCTTTCCCAGAGATGGTCTGCACCTGGCTCTTGCTTTTGGATGCTGGCAAAGGCATTTGTCTCCCCCATAGTGCCTTTTTTAGGCAATGTCAAAACAACAAAATTCCTGACATAACAAAATCCACTGAAAACAAACTCAAAGTTCTGCTGCTTAATGCTTGGAGTCTAAACATGAAACTGCACTCCCTGGAAGCACTCTTCACCTTGGAAGATGCTGACATCTGTGCAGTAACTGAGACATAGTTCAAGGCCATGGAGAGCACCCCGGTCGGACAAGGCTACAATGCCTTCCACACATTCAGACCTCAAAATGAGGATGAAAGAACCAAAGTCGGAGGTGCATCCATCTTCATTAAAGCCAAATACACCTTGAGACTGGTCAAACAGTATGACACTCTCAAACTACTTCATGTCCAATTAACTATAGACAAAATTCTCTACCACATCATTGCTAGCTATAGACCCCCCACCATGAACCAAGGAAAGCACACCGCCTACCTGGACTTACTGGGGTCACTCACCATACAGCCCAAATGCTCTCGAACAGATTGACTGCATCCCCACAAGGAGCTCAAATGTCCTAGACATAGTACTCACTAACACGGGGGGGGGGTCTCTACACTCCCCCCTCTGTGATGCCCTCCCTGGTAATGTCAAACCATAAATTAGTCTCGTTTGAAGTAACTATTGGACCTGACATCTCCACAAGACGAAAAAGAAAAAAAAAAACTAAAAAACTTTTCCAAAGAAAAAAAAAAAAAAAAAAACTAAAAAACTTTTCCAAAGCAAACTACAGCCTACTAAGCAATGGTATAGAAAGTTTTATACTCCCCCCAACCACAGACAACAATAAATCCTATGCAGAGGTGTGCACAAATGTCCTGTATAAACACCTAAGCAATTGTATAGACTTCACTGTACCTGACCGGATCATAACCAGGTCTTCCTTAAAAAACACACAACCCTGGTGGATCCCAGGTATAAACAGGTTATATAACAAGAAGTAGAAACTGATGTCTAAGAGCAAGAGGAAGCTGACTCAGCAGAGGAAGAATTCCCTCCACAGCTTGAGCAAGCAAATCATAAATCTTGTAAAGTCCTCTAAGGCTAATCACAAAACTAAAATAGCATTCCTAGCTAAGGATAATCATAAGGCATTCTTTAACTATGTCCAAAATCTAAAAGGGGATGCCCAGCTATGCACCGAACTGGTAGTAGACGGTACCACTTATACTATACCAGAGGAAATTGCCAACCTGCTGGCTGACAGATTTGATTCCAGCTTCATGCCCCTGTCCCCACCAGCCATACCCCTAAAGCATACCTGATACCAGTCCTCTGCCTAGTATCTCTAGAGATCAGGTCAGAGCTGTGCTGTCAAAGACCAAAATCACGGCCTGAATGGGACCAGATAACATTCTAGGTTGCTAACTAAACAACCTAAAACAGGACCTAGTGGAGCTACTTGGCATTCTCTTTAAACATAGCCTGAGAACTGGCTTTGTTCCAGCAGAGTGGAAAACAGCAACAGTGCTCCCCCTGCACAAACGGGGGGCCATCAATTGAGCCTGGGAACTATAGACCCATCAGACTAACCAGCCTTGTCTGCTAGACCATGGAAAAAATCATCATGATCCTTATCAACAAGGACATAGGTGAACTTAAGACTCTAAACCCAACCCAATGTGGCTTTGTTAAATGTAGATCATGCTTATTAAACTTAGTAGGCTTCTTCAAGAAAATCACCTTAGCTCTGGATGAAGGTAGGACAGTGCATACAACCTATTGTGACCTGGCCAATTTCTTTGACACAATCCCCCACTCAGGTATCATTGTGAAACTTTCCCAGCTGGGGATTAACCCTTATGTCACTAGATAGATAGCAAATTGGCTCACCAACACAAACACAACACATACTATCAAAGTTGGTGATTCCACCTTTACTAGTAGACCTTTCACCACTGGTATACCACAGGGATCTGTGCTGGGCACTTTACTGTTTGGAATCTATTTCTCAGAACTCCAGGCTAAAGTAGATAGCCTTTGGCTTACTGAGTTCACTGATGATTGCAAACTGGGTGCAACCATTGAGTCCCCTAATGATGTTAACATATTACAGGAGGGGCTAAAACAGGAAAATGATTGGTGCCAAAGCCATGGTCTAAAACTAAATGCAAAGAAGTGCATTATCATCTCCTTTGGCAAGCGAATTCCTTGCTAAGTACAGTACTGGCAGCACCCCCCATAAGTTCAAACCCAGTGGTGTGAGATCTGGGAACACAGGTAGATAGCAATTTGAACTTCAACCACCAAGTTTCTACAGTGGTAAGGAAAGCCTTCTACATTGTGTGATGCCCGTGCACTGGCCCAGTAATCAAGGAGCCTCAATCCTCACCAGTAGCACCAGTGAGGGGCATCCACATTGGGAGGATAATGAGTACACACACAGTAACGTACAATTTCCCTTAAGAGCACACAGAGATCACAGTTAGTCTGGTGCTGGTTTCTCCCTTTCTCTCCAGATTCCTAATAAGACTCCCCACTGGCACAGCTATAGGGTTCAGATCTCAGCTGCGTGGTCAAATCAAAACCTCCAGCACCCTCTCTGTCCAACCAGTGCTTTGTGTCCCTGCCCATGTAGCTGACACACACACATGTTGAGATTTGAGTTATATATAAACATACAAACACTCCTGGGGAAGGCTGGCACAGGTTCTCCAGCTATGCCCTCTTCTACCCAGACTATAAGGCAATACCGACTGCCACCAGCAACTACTATCAGCTACTATAAAGGCCCTTACCAAAGGGTGTCCAATTCTACTGTGCAATGTTATTATTATCCAATTGGTAAGTGTGACTGAGACTTGAAGGCTATTTAGGAGTGGCTTATACAGTATCACCAAATACATACAAGTACGTTAAGAGCTTAAATTACCTCTACACAAAACAGTCACAGTTAAAAGGTTTAAATATATTTAATAATAAATAATAAAAAACACAAGACAATACTTATTAACTCAACACAATGGCATTAGAGAGTTCAGAAATTGCAGGAAATACTTTAAAACAACATTGTGGGATAGTCTCACATAAATATAGGAAACAGCTAGACTAATCTTACTATTTCTATCTATCTCCAAGAGAAATCACTGTTCTAAATATCTTACTTACAGAGCAAAGCTAAGTGTTGGTGAGCTGATATGTTCAGGTTCAGACACAAATACAAACATGTCCTTCTTATTTTCTGGGATAGCCCTTAAACTGATAATACACATTACTGCTGAGTCATTTCAGATTACATCATTTTTGACACTTCTGCTGAAGTTTCCCAGGCTCACAGAACTCAAAAGTTTAGCATTTCTTTGTGATCTGCACCTGCCAGGAAGCTGCAGTAATAAAAGACACTTTACATGTGAGACCTAGTAATTGTCTCTGTCTTAGGACAATAGAAAGAATTTCCTAGCCCAGACATCCTGTCTCCTAGCTTGAGATCAAACACAGTCATAAAATCCTTTAATTATCAGTTTCTTCCAGCAGGGTACACTGTGGTTACATTTTTGGAAGCTCAGAACATAACACAGTTTTCTTACATTTGTTACACAAGCCTGTGGATCATATTAATATTTACAATGATATAGAATTATTTACAAAATTCTATCTAGGTGAGCTGGCAGCCTTCACACATTGGGCATCTCATAAGTAAAGGCATTGCATCCAGGCCTAAGGATGTTATAACTCCACTGTACTTGACCCTCATCAGATCATTAATAGAGTACAGTGCTCCCTTTTGCATGTACTTCACCAGACACCTGCAGCAGATGGAGAGACTACAGAGGTTTCTCATCAAGAAAATAAAGGGCCTCCAAACCATTACTTATGTTGATAGACTGATGACAACCTTGTATCATATAGGCTGCTGAGAGGCGACTTGTGCGTGGCCTACAGGGCAGTCTCAGACCATGCCCTGATGGAAATGCTGCACATCTGCAAGTCAAATGGCACAAGAGTCACTTGATCTAGGGATCTTAACCTAGCCTGTGACATTAACAGAACATGCTGGAAAGACAGATATATCTCCCAGAGATTGTAGATACTCTGGAACAAACTTCTAATTCATGTGAAACAGAGCTCCTCACTGACCCTATTCAAGTGCAAACTAGACAAATGGATGGGAGACTGCAAATTCATCCCGGGTGTGGCAACCATATCCCTCATGGACAGCGGTAGTCAGTGTTGATCATAGACTCATCCTGTGAATTAGATCTATCTATCAAGGACAATTGGGGCAACTCAGGATTAACATCATAGACCCACTCTGATAATTACATTTATCTAACCAAGGACAATTGAGGCAACTCAAGAATTAACATGGCTAGGATTGCAAGGACTCTAGGGCTGATAGTCTAGTTAACGTCCTGTGAATCTATGATGTCAGCCATGGATGTGACTGTCATCTAGTTGAATTTCCATCTGGCAGGACAGGAAGGCCTTCCTCATCCCTCCCTATTCCCTATTCTAACATGTCACCCCTTGTCCTTTGTATATAGCTCAGTCCTTCTCATCATATGTCCACATCTCTCCACAGTTATCTCCCCTTATGTGTCAGTATCTGCCCATCCGTCTTTGTCTGCACTTTATATTTGTTTGCCATTGCTTTCTTCCTTATACTCTCCTTCCTGGCTGAACTTTCTCCTTGTTGCCTTCCTCTTCTGCTCTTTTTCATAAAATGAAAAATGGACACCATACCTCTTAACCTCTAAGAGCAAGAAATCTGGACAGAACAAAGGCCCCAAAATAGGGACAAATTTTAAAAATTGCTCATATAAGCTTAGAAACTTGCAAGAATGACAGGTTTTATGTTAGCATGTATTTTTTGAAGGATATGAAGTCTAAAACTCAAATTCCTGTCAGTATTTAGTGACTTCAATTCTCAGTAATTTGCCAGAAAACCTTAAATTTTATGTGGAACACATTAAAACTATGAGGCAAAAAAATGGACATTCTGCAAAAATCTGGACATTTGAGAGGTATAATGGACACTGCTTGGTTTTCTAAAGTATTTTAAAGTTTCAGGGTGACACACTTACATGCAGTCTCACACACACACTCACACACACACACACACACACACACACACACACACACACACACACACACACACATGCATGGTCTGTCTCTGAAGTTTTCATATTTGCCATCCAAGCTGCACATTTTTTCCATGTTGGCATTTTTAAGTGTCTTTTTTATACAATAAGAAATAAATTATATATTTCCCTTTCAAGGCAAAAGTGGATATTTAAGGACGACATGATTGACAGACCACGATGCTTTGCCAGAGATGGTCTGCACCTGTCGCCTCTGGGATTCAGGTTACTGGCTAAGGCTCTTGCCACCCCTATAGTGCCTTTTTTAGGCAAAGTTCAAAGAACAAAACCACCACCGTAGCAGGTACAAGCATGCAAAATCTGAAGGTAATGCTACTCAATGCTAGAAGTCTAAACCTCAAAATGCACTCTCTCGAGGCACTCCTAAAAATGGAGAACATCGATATCTGTGCAGTAACTGAGACCTGGTTCAAGGCTCCAGAGAGCACCGTGCAATACCAGGCTACAACTCTTACCACACTTTTCGGCCACCAAAGCAGGACCGAAACACTAAAGGTGGAGGAGTGTCAATATTCACCAAGGATATTCACACCACCAGGCTAGTTGCCCAACACAATGCGTCTGAAATTCTCCAGGTGCAACTAACACTAGGTAAGACTGGAATCCAAATTGTAGCTTGCTACAGATCCCCCACCATACCCCAAGATTCTCACTACACCTTTCTAAACATACTGGAAAATATTAAGATAGAACCAAACACCCTAATACTGGGTGATTTTAACTACCCTGCCATTAACTGGGAAAGCTACTCATGTAGCAACACCTTTGCCCAACGGTTCTTGGAATTCATAAATTCCAACGCCCTGGATCAACTAATCCATAGTCCCACCAGGGGCTCCAATGTCCTAGACCTGGTCATTACCAACATGGGAAATCAATGCTCCACACCTATGGTCACCCCCTCGTTAGTCACGTCTGACCATAAGCTAATCACCCTTAACATCCACATCCCACCCTCAACCCCAGTAAGGAAACCTGCAGAAAAAACTTCTGCAAAGCCAACTCCATGCTACTCAAGTCAGAAGTGACAAACTTCATGACACCCATGCAGACGGGAGCTGACAGTTCAACTGCTGAATCCTACACTAAGGCACTGTACGAGCACATCCACTCATGCATAAATCGTGCCATCCCAAATAGAACCAAGATGCTCTCATCCAAAAAAAAGAAGCCAATCTGGTGGTCCCCTGCCATAAACAAACTTTACAACAAAAGGAAGAAACTGTTGCAGAAAAGAGGAAAATCCCAGGATGCAAAAAACTTCCTTACCAGCCTCAGTAAGAAACTGAGATCCCTCATAAAATCCTCCAAAGCTAGTTACGAAAATAAAATTGCCAAAGATTCCAAAGACAACAAGGCATTCTATAACTATGTCAATAATCTAAATGGCAATGCTCAGATCTGCTCTGAGATAAAACAGAATGGCATTAAATATACTGATCCCAAGGATATTGCCAATATCCTGGCAGATCGATTCAGTGCCAACTTCACCCCCCTCTCACCCCCTAAATGGCCCATCTCAATACCGGAAGATTGCCAAATTCTGGTAATAACGGCCACACAGGTAAAAAACGCACTCTCCAAAGCTAAGAATACAGCATCCATGGGACCAGATGACATCCCGGGCTGTGTACTACATGAACTACTATATGAACTGGCACCTCACCTAAGTGTCATGTTTAATCATAGCCTCACCTCAGGTTTTGTGCCCAATGAGTGGTGCACAGCTACAGTTATCCCACTCCACAAGGGGGGATACACCTTGGATCCCGGAAACTACCGTCCCATCAGTCTGACAAGCCTTATCTGCAAGGCCATGGAGCGTATTATCATGGAACTTATAAACAAAGACATTGGCAACCTTCAAACACTGGACCCCACCCAGTTTGGGTTCGTGAAGGGCAGATCTTGTCTCCTGAACTTTATTGACTTCTTCGAATCAGTCTCCAGAGCCATGGACAAGGGTAAGGTTATCCACACAGCCTATCTAGACCTTGCCAAGGCCTTTGACACCATCCCCCACTCTGGAATCATAGATAAATTTACTAAGCTGGGCATTAATCCCTACGTCACCCAATGGGTTGCTAACTGGCTTACTGATCGAACCCACACTGTAAAAGTAGCCGACTCAAAATCCAGCTCCAAACAAGTGACAAGTGGTGTACCTCAGGGTCAGTCCTGGGACCGCTCTTGTTTGGCATCTACTTCTCTGAAGTACAGGCCAACACTATGGGACTCTGGATAACAAAGTTTGCAGATGACTGCAAACTGGGAGCCATTATTGAATCCCCAAATGATGTGGATACTCTACAAAAGGGCCTTACAGAAACAGATGCTTGGTGCCAGAGCCATGGGTTCAAGCTCAATGCCAAGAAATGTATAGTTATCCCCTTTGGGAAAAAATATGTATCAATGAATTACCATATAGGTGGCAGTACACTAAACACCGAAAGTTTGATAAGAGACTTAGGGACACAGGTGGACAGTGGTCTCACCTTCGATAACCACATTGCCACAACAGTCAGGAAATCCTTCTATGTGGCACACCTCATCACTAAGGGCTTTTCATCCAGAAAAAAGGAGGTCATTGTCCCACTGTACTCATCCCTCATTAGACCCATTATAGAATACAATGCCCCGTTTGGCATGTACCTCTCAAGACATCTGCAACAACTGGAAAGGCCACAGAAATACCTCACTAAAAAAAATCACAGACCTAAAGCAGATGCCCTACGCTCACCACCTTAAAAAACTCCAGCTATACTCTGTTGCATATCGTCTACTCAGAGGCGATCTTTGCTTAACATACAAGGCCATATCAAACCCAGAGCTGTTGGACATGTTACACTTAAAGAAATCCCAATCCCTCAGAGCCACACGCTCCAGGGATCTAAACCTTTTTCATCACAATAAACAAAACATGCTGGAGGGATAGGTTCCTGACCCAGAGACTCACCAGACTCTGGAATAGATTGCCCATACATGTCAAGCAGAGTGCCTCTTTGGTCCTCTTCAAAAGGAACCTTGACGATTGGATGAGAGAAAGGAAATTCATCCTGGGGATCATGTCAGTTGCCCTGCTAGACAGGGGTCCAGGGAATTAAATAGTGTGGGAAGAAATAGCCAGGGAATTGTTATGGCTAGGCTTGTATAGGCCCTAGGGCTGATAGCCTAGTACCAACCTATGAATCTGTGTCTAGTATTAGTAACTTAGTAACTCCTGGTGAAGTTCTCCTACTAGCCCAAAAGTCTGAGTAATTATACAAGTTATACTGGATTTCTAAAAGGAATCATACCATGTGTGTAGTGCAGTGTCTTTGTGTTTTCTATGTCCAGTGAAGAATTTCCTGTCCATGTCAGCCCCATCCAAGTTACACAAGTGTTACCACCACAGATGGCATCAAAGGAGCATACAGTTTACAAGGTGCATGCACCCAGCATAGTGGTGGGCCTTGCAGGTGGCCATTACGGCTAGGTCTTCAGGACATCCCAGAGCTGGACATCACCATTAGCATTAGTCAGTGGAGGTACAGATCAATGTTCCAGGCACAGATGGCCATTACTCACACCATGTCAGAGATGGCTCTGCATGTCCTGACTGAGGAACTACAGTCACTTCAGGGACTATGGGACATCCTGCACTGCATACAGAGTGATATGGCATATAGGGACCTGGAACAGACATGCCTGTTTTGCTGGCCAGGTGGCTGCAGATGGTGCAACCATGAGGATGAAGGAAACTGGCCAACGACGTCCTGCACTGCATAATCACATGCCAGGCTTACACAAATGGCGCACACTGTTTATTTGGACAGCTTCATCATCCACACTCTCCATGCATGCCTCTGCTGCTGTATATGGACACTCTTATAGTTATGTTGAATAGTCTTCCTGCTTCAGTGTGGGCACACTTCACCTGGCAAGTAAGAGGAGCCTGCAGTTCCATGCTATCACACTATCCTGTAGCCCAACTAAAAACACTTACTCATGCACATTCATGAGGACATGGATGCCAACATTTTACTGGAACACACATGGGGTGCCATAATAGGGTCCTCAGATATCCTCCTGAAGTGATACAATATCCCTTGGGCAGGGTATCCACAGTCCTGACACTGCCCAGCCATATGGTATACTTGGCATCAGTTCCAGTAATGGTAACTCTATCCCATCAATGCAAAATGAGTTTTCTGACTTCCTCCCAACATTCTAGTTAGTATATGTAGCTACCACATCCATCATTTCCATGACCTTTCTACTTATGTTAACACTGCTGTCCCTTGTTACTGTGTCTACCCAAATTGTGCAAATAATAAGGGCTGAGTCCTGCTCCTCAATGAGTGGGTGTGGTGGTATTGTCTGTCCAGTCACAGCAGTGTACTGAATAGCCTTGGTGTGTTATTACCTGCATGAGTTTTATTTGGTGTTATCATCCTTATAGCTTCTCCACCCACAGCTGTGGACTGAATGCCATGTCTTTGCCAGTGCACAGCATATTGCACCCTCCTCTGCCTCACATGGGGTACTGCTGTAACCAGTTCTTCAGATGATTCCTCACCCTTTGCCACAGGTACAGTATATCAGTGCAATGGTGCCCCTATATGGAAAATGCATTGGCAGCATATTATATAGCATGGTGCAGACCACATATATCTTGCTGCCGGTCTTAGCAGTATACTGAAGTGAGCCACCAGCTGTATCTAAGCAGTGTAATTAGGCATTCAGAAATCTGAATACATGTTCAGTGATGTTAAATGCCTGTGACAGTGGAGTGTTATACACTGTCTCTGCCATTGTCTGAGGCTGTGGATGGGGGTCACCAGCCATGGTTCCAAGGAGTAGACAGCATCAGCTGCAGCACACAACAGTGGAGACTAGTGTAAAAGTTCTGCTACCTACTTTCATGGGACTGGCATACTGAGGACTCTGTAGGTGGCAATATGGTCACCTATCAACCAAATATCCCTGTGCAAGGTCAGCCAGCATGGAAGATTGCAATAGGTCATATGTAGTAGATGTGGGAGTCATGGGAATAGCCTGAATGGTGCACAGGCAAATATATATATATATATATATATATATATATATATATATATATATATATATAATAGTCTGTACACTATATACCATCTGACAGTTGGTACATCTGGTTGATACACAGACACCATGTGATGCAGATGGGGTCTTGACAACAATGAGGGTGCAATCAATAGCCTCTAGAACCTCAGGAATACCCACAAAATATTGGTGACCTCCTCTGCTATTTTTGGAAACCAAAAATGTTCCTGACATACTGCGGCATCATGTCAAGGAACTGGTGCAGGATTTGCAAGGATTATGCCTTTGAAACTCCTAACCTGCCCCCAGTCAGATGCTGAATATTTCCCACAACAAAGATTGTTAATACTACACAGACCTCCATTTCCACAGATAGAGGCAGTCTAAGTGCGTCTATATTTTGTGATAGAACAGTGAAATGTTCGAACATGTAATAATCGACCTCTAAATGTCGAAACGCCGTAATGTCAAATGGCAAAAAAACCCCTATAAAAACACCCACACAAACCATAAAAATGCACTAAGCAGGGGGCAAGCACCACTGCACCCTCCATGCAGCCCCCCCACACCTCCCACTACTCAAATATATCAACTCAATAGTTCAGAGTAATGGTGAGTGTGGAAGAGAGGTGAAGAAGAGAGTACAGGCAGGATGGAGTGGGTGGAGAAGAGTGTCAGGAGTGATTTGTGACAGGCAGTACCAGTGCAGTGAAAGGGAAAGTCTACAAGAGGGTAGTGAGACCAGCTATGTTATATGGGTTGGAGACAGTGGCATTGACAAAAAGGCAGGAGTTTGAGCTGGATGTGGCAGAGTTAAAGATGTTAAGATTTGCACTGGGTGTGATGAGGGTGGACAGGATTAGGAATAAGTTTATTAGAGAGTCAGCCCAGGTTGGAAGGTTTGGAGACAAATCCAGAGAGGCAAGATTATGTTGGTTTGGACATGTGCTGAGGAGGGATGCTGAGTATATTGGGAAAAAGATGCTAAGGATGAAGCTACCAGGTAACAGGAAAAGAGGAAGGCCTAAGATAAGGTTTATGGATGTGGTGAGAGAGGACATGCAGGTGGGTTGTGTGACAGAGCAAGATGCAGAGGACAGGAAGAAATGGAAACAGATGATCCGCTTTGGCGACCCCTAACGGGAACAGCCAAAAGAAGATGATGACCTACAATGCCCAAGTGAGGTATTGTGTTGAAAGCTTTGGCCAGGTTGGGGTAGGCAGTGTCTGTTTCAGTGTCTGCATCAGGGTCTATATGTTGGTAAAAGCTATCTACACCAGACTAAGCTATCTCTCTCTCTCTCTCTCTGCCTCTCTGAAATATTTGATGTATTTGAATTTCCCTCTTGTCATACAGGTTAAACCAAACCATATGACTCTTGTTATAAATTTCATAAACAGATGGTGCCTCCAATGATTTTGCACATTCACACATGCATAGAAGTGCCCCATGGCTGCAACATGGACAGTTAGGATGGGACAGCCCATACAGCAGTACCACAGAAAAATGTCATGTTATTTCATCACATGACTAGCAATGAAATGAGGAAGTAGTACAGGGAGAAATATGGAAGAGTACCTTCAACTAGATATGTATTTCAAATTCACATTGTCATTTAACAGAAAAATCTACCTCAAAAATTTTGTTTGTTTAGACTGACTAACAAATTAGAAATCGTACCTTCTCATTTTCCTTGTCCAGATTTAACTAACCTTCCCACGCATTTCTTGCATTATGATTTATTTTCTCATTGTGTCAAAACAGTCTGTTGAGATATTATCTTGTGTGCTAAATGAGCTCTGACTCAGATATAATATACATGACTTTGAGTTTATGGGCTTGCTGGTAGCATCGGTAGCTATTGTTCAGGAGGCTGGGGGGAAGGATTCGCATCTAAGAGTGATGTAGGAAGGTCTTCCTGGGTCTACCAGCAGGAAGTGTGGTAGTTGCTTAGCATGTCTTGTCTGGTTGATTGAGTTTCATGGCTGGCCAGCCTTATCCATTGGTCCATCACAGGCACGGTTTGCCAATTAACCAGAGCTGCTCTATGTTTGGAGTCCTTTGCCAGAGGTATAGAGTGTTTCTGCTTTAATCTAAGGTATCTAAGGCAAAAAAAAAACAAGAAAATGACTATATTTTGTTATTTATCTGCACTTTTTAAACTGTTTTTTTTTAATTGCTGCATTATTTTCTGTCTTTATTACTGTTTTGTTGTTTGTGACTGCTTTATTCTCTGCACTTGATTTGCACTGTTCTGATACATAGACAGCATAGACTAGATTCAGACCTGCTGATTGTAGCCTGTTATTGATACACTTGGGCACTAAACCAGCCATCCTACATTAAGAAAGGCTCCCCTGCATCCTTGTGGCAATGGGGGTTAGCAGTACCCTGTATAGATGCAAACTCCTTGAAATAAAAATAGACATCTTTCAGTGGAACCCTCACAAGCTTCTCAGCTACACTACAGGCAACACAGTTGCACAATGAGCAGCATTGCCACACTTATAATTCAGAGCCTTCAATGGAATAAGTCCCTTTGTTAGTCCTAGTGAAAAAAATGGTCAAACTTGCCTACCCCCTTACCTAATAGTATATACGGTAAAAACCTGCTATAATGGATGGGCAGTTTCCTATCATTTTTCCGGCCAGCCTGATTGACATGGGCATCCTGAGGCAATGTAGTAATTGTCTTATGTATACTGGCAACCACTTACTCCTGAAACAAACAAATACCTATGTGAGAGATGTAATTACGCTATAAAATTTGAATCAATTATCTCACGTAACAACAAACCGGCCATCAAACAAGCTGTCAGCATGCAAACCTCACCTGTCACACATAATAAGGTCACAACACATAAACCCACATACACAGAGGTACTCACTAGAAGTTTACCAAAAGATCAGAGACCTCCCAAATGAAAAAACACTTGCACACACTGGTATATAAATAGATACCACTCTACATAATAATACATATACCAGTGTCTCAGCAAATAAGCCCATAAGGCAAAACACCTCAAAACCAAATGTCTTGGTTATTGTTGACTCCATAAAGTGACACACAGATGTCCCTCTCACCAGGCTGGACAAGGAGAAGGTTACGGTTAGCTCCCTGTCAGATGGCAGGAGCCATCAAATCATGCATGCATTTAAGTCACTCAGTAACAATTATCGCTATGAATCTGTCATAGTCCATGCTGGGGGTGAATGACTTGAAACATACCTTTCTGTACTATATGAAGAGAGACATGACTAAACTCTCAGATTATGTGTTCCAGGCAGGCATGACCTTAGCCATAAGCAGCATTCTACCTTAAACAAAAGGTGTTGCCACAATATAAGCCAAAATGATCAACTTCAACAATTGGTTTAGCTTTTTGTGTTAGTCCAGGGGGATCCAGTATCTGTCAGTTTGGGAAGATATGGTCGAAAGGCCATGTTGCTTTCCCAGAGATGGTCTGCACCTGGCTCTTGCTTTTGGATGCTGGCAAAGGCATTTGTCTCCCCCATAGTGCCTTTTTTAGGCAATGTCAAAACAACAAAATTCCTGACATAACAAAATCCACTGAAAACAAACTCAAAGTTCTGCTGCTTAATGCTTGGAGTCTAAACATGAAACTGCACTCCCTGGAAGCACTCTTCACCTTGGAAGATGCTGACATCTGTGCAGTAACTGAGACATAGTTCAAGGCCATGGAGAGCACCCTGGTCGGACAAGACTACAATGCCTCCCACACATTCAGACCTCAAAATGAGGATGAAAGAACCAAAGTCGGAGGTGCATCCATCTTCATTAAAGCCAAATACACCTTGAGACTGGTCAAACAGTATGACACTCTCAAACTACTTCATGTCCAATTAACTATAGACAAAATTCTCTACCACATCATTGCTAGCTATAGACCCCCCACCATGAACCAAGGAAAGCACACCGCCTACCTGGACTTACTGGGGTCACTCACCATACAGCCCAAATGCTCTAGAACAGATTGACTGCATCCCCACAAGGAGCTCAAATGTCCTTGACATAGTACTCACTAACACGGGGGGGGGGTTCTCTACACTCCCCCCTCTGTGATGCCCTCCCTGGTAATGTCAGACCATAAATTAGTCTAGTTTGAAGTAACTATTGGACCTGACATCTCCACAAGAGAAAAAAAAAAAAAAACTAAAAAACTTTTCCAAAGAAAAAAAAAAAAAAAAAACTAAAAAACTTTTCCAAAGCAAACTACAGCCTACTAAGCAATGGTATAGAAAGTTTTATACCCCCCCCCCCAACCACAGACAACAATAAATCCTATGCAGAGGTGTGCACAAATGTCCTGTATAAACACCTAAGCAATTGTATAGGCTTCACTGTACTTGACCGGATCATAACCAGGTCTTCCTTAAAAAACACACAACCCTGGTGGATCCCAGGTATAAACAGGTTATATAACAAGAAGTAGAAACTGATGTCTAAGATCAAGAGGAAGCTGACTCAGCAGAGGAAGAATTCCCTCCACAGCTTGAGCAAGCAAATCATAAATCTTGTAAAGTCCTCTAAGACTAATCACAAAGCTAAAATGGTATTCCTAGCTAAGAATAATCATAAGGCATTCTTTAACTATGTCCAAAATCTAAAAGGGGATGCCCAGCTATGCACCGAACTGGTAGTAGATGGTACCACTTATACTATACCAGAGGAAATTGCCAACCTGCTGGCTGACAGATGTGATTCAAGCTTCATGCCCCTGTCCCCACCAGCCATACCCCCAAAGCATACCTGATACCAGTCCTCTGCCTAGTATCTCTAGAGATCAGGTCAGAGCTGTGCTGTCAAAGACCAAAATCACAGCCTGAATTGGACCAGATAACATTCTAGGTTGCTAACTAAACAACCTAAAACAGGACCTAGTGGAGCTACTTGGCATTCTCTTTAAACATAGCCTGAGAACTGGCTTTGTTCCAGCAGAGTGGAAAACAGCAACAGTGCTCCCCCTGCACAAACGGGGGGCCATCAATTGAGCCTGGGAACTATAGACCCATCAGACTAACCAGCCTTGTCTGCTAGACCATGGAAAAAATCATCATGATCCTTATCAACAAGGACATAGGTGAACTTCAGACTCTAAACCCAACCCAATGTGGCTTTGTTAAATGTAGATCATGCTTATTAAACTTAGTAGGCTTCTTCAAGAAAATCACCTTAGCTCTGGATGAAGGTAGGACAGTGCATACAACCTATTGTGACCTGGCCAATTTCTTTGACACAATCCCCCACTCAGGTATCATTGTGAAACTTTCCCAGCTGGGGATTAACCCTTATGTCACTAGATAGATAGCAAATTGGCTCACCAACACAAACACAACACATACTATCAAAGTTGGTGATTCCACCTTTACTAGTAGACCTTTCACCACTGGTATACCACAGGGATATGTGCTGGGCACTTTACTGTTTGGAATCTATTTCTCAGAACTCCAGGCTAAAGTAGATAGCCTTTGGCTTACTGAGTTCACTGATGATTGCAAACTAGGTGCAACCATTGAGTCCCCTAATGATGTTAACATATTACAGGAGGGGCTAAAACAGGAAAATGATTGGTGCCAAAGCCATGGTCTAAAACTAAATGCAAAGAAGTGCATTATCATCTCCTTTGGAAAGCAAATTCCTTGCTAAGTACAGTACTGGCAGCACCCCCCATAAGTTCAAATCCAGTGGTGTGAGATCTGGGAACACAGGTAGATAGCAATTTGAACTTCAACCACCAAGTTTCTACAGTGGTAAGGAAAGCCTTCTACATTGTGTGATGCCCGTGCACTGGCCCAGTAATCAAGGAGCCTCAATCCTCACCAGTAGTACCAGTGAGAGGCATCCACATTGGGAGGATAACGAGTACACACACAGTAATGTACAATTTCCCTTAAGAGCACACAGAGATCACAGTTAGTCTGGTGCTGGTTTCTCCCTTTCTCTCCAGATTCCTAATAAGACTCCCCACTGGCACAGCTATAGGGTTCAGATCTCAGCTGCATGGTCAAATCAAAACCTCCAGCACCCTCTCTGTCCAACCAGTGCTTTGTGTCCCTGCCCATGTAGCTGACACACACACATGTTGAGATTTGAGTTATATATAAACATACAAACACTCCTAGGGAAGGCTGGCACAGGTTCTCCAGCTATGCCCTGTTCTACCCAGACTATAAGGCAATACCGACTGCCACCAGCAACTACTATCAGCTACTATAAAGGCCCTTACCAAAGGGTGTCCAATTCTACTGTGCAATGTTATTATTATCCAATTGGTAAGTGTGACTGAGACTTGAAGGCTATTTAGGAGTGGCTTATACAGTATCACCAAATACATACAAGTACGTTAAGAGCTTAAATTACCTCTACACAAAACAGTCACAGTTAAAAGGTTTAAATATATTTAATAATAAATAATAAAAAACACAAGACAATACTTATTAACTCAACACAATGGCATTAGAGAGTTCAGAAATTGCAGGAAATACTTTAAAACAACATTGTGGGATAGTCTCACATAAATATAGGAAACAGCTAGACTAATCTTACTATTTCTATCTATCTCCAAGAGAAATCACTGTTCTAAATATCTTACTTACAGAGCAAAGCAAAGTGTTGGTGAGCTGATATTTTCAGGTTCAGACACAAATACAAACATGTCCTTCTTACTTTCTGGGATAGCCCTTAAACTGATAATACACATTACTGCTGAGATAGCCCTTAAACTGATAATACACATTACTGCTGAGTCATTTCAGATTACATCATTTTTGTCACTTCTGCTGAAGTTTCCCAGGCTCACAGAACTCAAAAGTTTAGCATTTCTTTGTGATCTGCACCTGCCAGGAAGCTGCAGTAATAAAAGACACTTTACATGTGAGACCTAGTAATTGTCTCTGTCTTAGGACAATAGAAAGAATTTCCTAGCCCAGACATCCTGTCTCCTAGCTTGAGATCAAACACAGTCATAAAATCCTTTAATTATCAGTTTCTTCCAGCAGGGTACACTGTGGTTACATTTTTGGAAGCTCAGAACATAACACAGTTTTCTTACATTTGTTACACAAGCTTGTGGATCATATTAATATTTACAATGATATAGAATTATTTACAAAATTCTATCTAGGTGAGCTGGCAGCCTTCACACATTGGGCATCTCATAAGTAAAGGCATTGCATCCAGGCCTAAGGATGTTATAACTCCACTGTACTTGACCCTCATCAGATCATTAATAGTGTACAGTGCTCCCTTTTGCATGTACTTCACCAGACACCTGCAGCAGATGGAGAGACTACAGAGGTTTCTCATCAAGAAAATAAAGGGCCTCCAGACCATTACTTATGTTGATAGACTGATGACAACCCTGTATCATATAGGCTGTTGAGAGGCGACTTGTGCATGGCCTACAGGGCAGTCTCAGACCATACCCTGATGGAAATGCTGCACATCTGCAAGTCAAATGGCACAAGAGTCACTTGATCTAGGGATCTTAACCTAGCCTGTGACAATAACAGAACATGCTGGAAAGACAGATATATCTCCCAGAGACTGTAGATACTCTGGAACAAACTTCTAATTCATGTGAAACAGAGCTCCTCACTGACCCTATTCAAGTGCAAACTAGACAAATGGATGGGAGACTGCAAATTCATCCCGGGTGTGGCAACCATATCCATCATGGACAGCGGTAGTCAGTGTTGATCATAGAGTCATCCTGTGAATTAGATCTATCTATCAAGGACAATTGGGGCAACTCAGGATTAACATCATAGACCCACTCTGCTAATTACATTTATCTAACCAAGGACAATTGAGGCAACTCAAGAATTAACATGGCTAGGATTGCAAGGACTCTAGGGCTGATAGCCTAGTTAACGTCCTGTGAATCTATGATGTCAGCCATGGATGTGACTGTCATCTAGTTGAATTTCCATCTGGCAGGACAGGAAGGCCTTCCTCATCCCTCCCTATTCCCTATTCTAACATGTCACCCCTTGTCCTTTGTATATAGCTCAGTCCTTCTCATCATATGTCCACATCTCTCCACAGTTATCTCCCCTTATGTGTCAGTATCTGCCCATCCGTCTTTGTCTGCACTTTATATTTGTTTGCCATTGCTTTCTTCCTTATACTCTCCTTCCTGGCTGAACTTTCTCCTTGTTGCCTTCCTCCTCTTCTCTTTTTCATAAAATGAAAAATGGACACCATACCTCTTAACCTCTAAGAGCAAGAAATCTGGACAGAACAAAGGCCCCAAAATAGGGACAAATTTTAGAAATTGCTCATATAAGCTTAGAAAGTTGCAAGAATGACAGGTTTTATGTTAGCATGTATTTTTTGAAGGATATGAAGTCTAAAACTCAAATTCCTGTCAGTATTTAGTGACTTCAATTGACAGACCACGATGCTTTACCATCTGGTCTGCACCTGTCACCTCTGGGATTCAGGTTACTGGCTAAGGCTCTTGCCACCCCTATAGTGCCTTTTTTAGGCAAAGTTCAAAGAACAAAACCACCACCGTAGCAGGTACAAGCATGCAAAATCTGAAGGTAATGCTACTCAATGCTAGAAGTCTAAACCTCAAAATGCACTCTCTCGAGGCACTCCTAAAAATGGAGAACATCGATATCTGTGCAGTAACTGAGACCTGGTTCAAGGCTCCAGAGAGCACCCCTGCAATACCAGGCTACAACTCTTACCACACTTTTCGCCCACCAAAGCAGGACCGAAACACTAAAGGTGGAGGAGTGTCAATATTCACCAAGGATATTCACACCACCAGGCTAGTTGCCCAACACAATGCGTCTGAAATTCTCCAGGTGCAACTAACACTAGGTAAGACTGGAATCCAAATTGTAGCTTGCTACAGATCCCCCACCATACCCCAAGATTCTCACTACACCTTTCTAAACATACTGGAAAATATTAAGATAGAACCAAACACCCTAATACTGGGTGATTTTAACTACCCTGCCATTAACTGGGAAAGCTACTCATGTACCAACACCTTTGCCCAACGGTTCTTGGAATTCATAAATTCCAACGCCCTGGATCAACTAATCCATAGTCCCACCAGGGGCTCCAATGTCCTAGACCTGGTCATTACCAACATGGGAAATCGATGCTCCACACCTATGGTCACCCCCTCGTTAGTCACGTCTGACCATAAGCTAATCACCCTTAACATCCACATCCACCCCCACTCCCCAGTAAGGAAACCTCCATAAAAAACTTCTCCAAAGCCAACTTCATGCTACTCAAGTCAGAAGTGACAAACTTCATGACACCCATGCAGACGGGAGCTGACAGTTCAACTGCTGAAACCTACACTAAGGCACTGTACGAGCACATCCACTCATGCATAAATCGTGCCATCCCAAATAGAACCAAGATGCTCTCATCCAAAAAAAAAAGAAGCCAATCTGGTGGTCCCCTGCCATAAACAAACTTTACAACAAAAGGAAGAAACTGTTGCAGAAAAGAGGAAAATCCCAGGATGCAAAAAAACTTCCTTACCAGCCTCAGTAAGAAACTGAGATCCCTCATAAAATCCTCCAAAGCTAGTTACGAAAATAAAATTGCCAAAGATTCCAAAGACAACAACAAGGCATTCTATAACTATGTCAATAATCTAAATGGCAATGCTCAGATCTGCTCTGAGCTAAAACAGAATGGCATTAAATATACTGATCCCAAGGATATTGCCAATATCCTGGCAGATCGATTCAGTGCCAACTTCACCCCCCTCTCACCCCCTAAATGGCCCATCTCAATACCGGAAGATTGCCAAATTCGGTAATAACGCCACACAGGTAAAAAACGCACTCTCCAAAGCTAAGAATACAGCATCCATGGGACCAGATGACATCCCGGGCTGTGTATTACATGAACTACTATATGAACTGGCACCTCACCTAAGTGTCATGTTTAATCATAGCCTCACCTCAGGTTTTGTGCCCACTGACTGGTGCACAGCTACAGTTATCCCACTCCACAAGGGGGGATCCACCTTGGATCCCGGAAACTACCGTCCCATCAGTCTGACAAGCCTTATCTGCAAGACCATGGAGTGTATTATCATGGAACTTATAAACAAAGACATTGGCAACCTTCAAACACTGGACCCCACCCAGTTTGGGTTCGTGAAGGGCCGATCTTGTCTCCTGAACTTGATTGACTTCTTTGAATCAGTCTCCAGAGCCATGGACAAGGGTAAGGTTGTCCACACAGCCTATCTAGACCTTGCCAAGGCCTTTGACACCACCCCCCACTCTGGAATCATAGATAAATTTACTAAGCTGGGCATTAATCCCTACATCACCCAATGGGTTGCTAACTGGCTTACTGATAGAACCCACACTGTAAAAGTAGCCGACTCAAAATCCAGCTCCAAACAAGTGACAAGTGGTGTACCTCATGGTCAGTCCTGGGACCGCTCTTGTTTGGCATCTACTTCTCTGAAGTACAGGCCATCACTATGGGACTCTGGATAACAAAGTTTGCAGATGACTGCAAACTGGGAGCCATTATTGAATCCCCAAATGATGTGGATACTCTACAAAAGGGCCTTACAGAAACAGATGCTTGGTGCCAGAGCCATGGGTTCAAGCTCAATGCCAATAAATGTATAGTTATCCCCTTTGGGAAAAAATATGTATCCATGAATTACCATATAGGTGGCAGTACACTAAACACCGAAAGTTTGATAAGAGACTTAGGGACACAGGTGGACAGTGGTCTCACCTTCGATAACCACATCGCCACAACAGTCAGGAAATCCTTCTATGTGGCACACCTCATCACTAAGGGCTTTTCATCCAGAAAAAAGGAGGTCATTGTCCCACTGTACTCATCCCTCATTAGACCCATTATAGAATACAATGCCCCGTTTGGTATGTACCTCTCAAGACATCTGCAACAACTGGAAAGGCCACAGAAATACCTCACTAAAAAAATCACAGGCCTAAAGCAGATGCCCTACGCTGACCACCTTAAAAAACTCCAGCTATACTCTGTTGCATATTGTCTACTCAGAGGCGATCTTTGCTTAACATACAAGGCCATATCAAACCCAGAGCTGTTGGACATGTTACACTTAAAGAAATGCCAATCCCTCAGAGCCACACGCTCCAGGGATCTAAACCTTTTTCATCACAATAAACAAAACATGCTGGAGGGATAGGTTCCTGACCCAGAGACTCACCAGACTCTGGAATAGATTGCCCATACATGTCAAGCAGAGTGCCTCTTTGGTCCTCTTCAAAAGGAACCTTGACGATTGGATGAGAGAAAGGAAATTCACCCCGGGGATCATGTCAGTTGCCCTGCTAGACAGGGGTCCAGGGAATTAAATAGTGTGGGAAGAAATAGCCAGGGAATTGTTATGGCTAGGCTTGTATAGGCCCTGGGGCTGATAGCCTAGTACCAACCTATGAACCTGTGTCTAGTATTAGTAACTTAGTAACTCCTGGTGAAGTTCTCCTACTAGCCCAAAAGTCTGAGTAATTATACAAGTTATACTGGATTTCTAAAAGGAATCATACCATGTGTGTAGTGCAGTGCCTTTGTGTTTTCTATGTCTAGTGAAGAATTTCCTGTCCATGTCAGCCCCATCCAAGTTACACAAGTGTTACCACCACAGATGGCATCAAAGGAGCATACAGTTTACAAGGTGCATGCACCCAGCATAGTGGTGGGCCTTGCAGGTGGCCATTACGGCTAGGTCTTCAGGCCATCCCAGAGCTGGACATCACCATTAGCATTAGTCAGTGGAGGTACAGATCAATGATCCAGGCACAGATGGCCATTACTCACACCATGTCAGAGATGGCTCTGCATGTCCTGACTGAGGAACTACAGTCACTTCAGGGACTATGGGACATCCTGCACTGCATACAGAGTGATATGGCATATAGGGACCTGGAACAGACATGCCTGTTTTGCTGGCCAGGTGGCTGCAGATGGTGCAACCATGAGGATGAAGGAAACTGGCCAACGACGTCCTGCACTGCATAATCACATGCCAGGCTTACACAAATGGCGCACACTGTTTATTTGGACAGCTTCATCATCCACACTCTCCATGCATGCCTCTGCTGCTGTGTATGGACACTCTTATAGTTATGTTGAATAGTCTTCCTGCTTCAGTGTGGGCACACTCCACCTGGCAAGTAAGAGGAGCCTGCAGTTCCATGCTATCACACTATCCTGTAGCCCAACTAAAAACACTTACTCATGCACATTCATGAGGACATGGATGCCAACATTTTACTGGAACACACATGGGGTGCCATAATAGGGTCCTCAGATATCCTCCTGAAGTGATACAATATCCCTTGGGCAGGGTATCCACAGTCCTGACACTGCCCAGCCATATGGTATACTTGGCATCAGTTCCAGTAATGGTAACTCTATCCCATCAATGCAAAATGAGTTTTCTGACTTCCTCCCAACATTCTAGTTAGTATATGTAGCTACCACATCCATCATTTCCATGACCTTTCTACTTATGTTAACACTGCTGTCCCTTGTTACTGTGTCTACCCAAATTGTGCAAATAATAAGGGCTGAGTCCTGCTCCTCAATGAGTGGGTGTGGTGGTATTGTCTGTCCAGTCACAGCAGTGTACTGAATAGCCTTGGTGTGTTATTACATGCATGAGTTTTATTTGGTGTTATCATCCTTATAGCTTCACCACCCACAGCTGTGGACTGAATGCCATGTCTTTGCCAGTGCACAGCATATTGCACCCTCCTCTGCCTCACATGGGGTACTGCTGCAACCAGTTCTTCAGATGATTCCTCACCCTTTGCCACAGGTACAGTATATCAGTGCAATGGTGCCCCTATATGGAAAATGCATTGGCAGCATATTATATAGCATGGTGCAGACCACATATATCTTGCTGCCGGTCTTAGCAGTATACTGCAGTGAGCCACCAGCTGTATCTAAGCAGTGTAATTAGGCATTCAGAAATCTGAATACATGTTCAGTGATGTTAAATGCCTGTGACAGTGGAGTGTTATACACTGTCTCTGCCATTGTCTGAGGCTGTGGATGGGGATCACCAGCCATGGTTCCAAGGAGTAGACAGCATCAGCTGCAGCACACAACAGTGAAGACTAGTGTAAAAGTTCTGCTACCTACTTTCATGGGACTGGCATACTGAGGACTCTGTAGGTGGCAATATGGTCACCTATCAACCAAATATCCCTGTGCAAGATCAGCCAGCATGGAAGATTGCAATAGGTCATATGTAGTAGATGCGGGAGTCATGGGAATAGCCTGAATGGTGCACAGGCAAATATATATATATAAATATATATATATATATATATATATATATATATATATATATATATATATAATAGTCTGTACACTATATACCATCTGACAGTTGGTAGAGTGGATGACCATCTGGTTGATACACTGACACCATGTGAAGCAGATGGGATCTTGACAACAATGTGGGTGCAATCAATAGCCTCTAGAACCTCAGGAATACCCACAAAATATTGGTGACCTCCTCTGCTATTTTTGGAAACCAAAAATGTTCCTGACATACTGCGGCATCATGTCAAGGAACTGGTGCAGGATTTGCAAGGATTATGCCTTTGAAACTCCTAACCTGCCCCCAGTCAGATGCTGAATATTCCCCACAACAAAGATTGTTAATACTACACAGACCTCCATTTCCACAGATAGAGGCAGTCTAAGTGCGTCTATATTATGTGATAGAACAGTGAAATGTTCGAACATGTAATAATCGACCTCTAAATGTCGAAACGCCGTAATGTCGAATGGCAAAAAAACCCCTATAAAAACACCCACACAAACCATAAAAACGCACTAAGCAGGGGGCAAGCACCACTGCACCCTCCATGCAGCCCCCCCACACCCCCCACTACTTAAATATACCAACTCCCTGATCACACTATAGTGCAGACAATGGAAAACATCCATGTCTGCACTGTACCGAGATCTCCATTGAACTGTCTGACATTTCGCCGGTTCAATATTTATGGGTTGATTATTACGTATTTGAACATTTCACTGTTCAATCACATAATATAGACCCATCTACCTACACATCCACCTTGACCCCATGGGAGGGAAAAAAATGTCTACTAACTCCCATGAGGTGTCTCTGTCCACATAGTAGTGGTTGATATTGTCCCAGTCATGGAGATGAAGCTATGTTAGCTGGTGGAGGACTCTTCTCTAATGCAGAAAGTAACAGAATGCAGCCTTGCCAGCAATGGCTCTAAAGGCAGCCTCTAACTCATGCTCTGAAGCTAATGCTGATGCTGCTTTTAGTATTATGGCACTAATAAAGCTCCTGTGCATTGTAAAATCCTAAAACTCACTGGTTGGATTCAAGACGCTCTCCACAAGATGCTGGAATATTTTTCCTTTTATTTACTGATAGACTTGAAGTGCGTTCAGTATCATGCACTTTTCAGCAAGTGAATACTCAACTTCTTCAGAATGCAAAACAGTGGAGCCTTCCAAAAGGCTGCCTTTAATACATCAATCAATTAACACTAATTAGAACATTTAAAAGGTCTGTTTCACTAATTAAAACAAGCATAGTAAACTGCAACCTATAAAAACAGTATGTAAAGACTAAAACAACCACCAGGGCTAGTCAATACAAAACATGCTTGATTCTATATTGTAACAATAAAAATATTTAGAAGTTAGAATCCATCACAGTGTAAGTAACAACACTGATGTGAAGGTGAAAACTGTGTTTGTTACTTTTTCAATATTAATGTGCAAAATTAATACAAGTCATCCCCTATGTACAAAACCATCCCCCTTTTTTTTCAACAAATCTCTACTGTTTGGAGGTTAAGCAACTTTAGAAAGTTTTAAAAATTGCAGGGTTTTTTTGAAACAACTTTAAGAAGTTAAAACACACAATAATAATAATAGGAAGTACCATGCAACTAAAAATGAAAATAAAAATAAACTTAAAAAGAAGAATTGATGTGTCTTGCTGCAAATAGGTCTACTTCCTACTTAGTTTGCACGTAATTATGCATCCAATACAAAATGTACAAGTTGTAATGTGTGCTGATATTTAGTCTTGTAAGTGCCTAAATGTATATAAAGCATCCACCTATTAATAGGCTAGACAAGGGGTGGGGGGTGAGTTTACTACCTCTCTAAGTTCTTTAACCTCAGTATACACTGAATTGAGCACATTTCATTTATGCCAGGTCTCTGGTTAGAATTAACCCTCAATTGCCAAAGGAGCTCTTTCCTTTCGAGTTTAAGTGAGTCATGACCACCCCTTCCATCACTGACCTGTTGGTCAATGGCCCTGAATTTAAACTCGTGTCCTGGGTGTTCGTTAACGTGCCTTGCCAAAGCGTTGGACAGTTTATTACACCTAATGCTGTATAGGTGTTCATAGATCCTCTCGTTTAACCTTCTGTCCGTCTTCCCTATATAGAAGACCGGGCAGTGACAACACTTGGCTAAGTACACTACCTGTTTACTGTTGCAATTGAGTTTATAGTTTGTTTGAAA
This sequence comes from Protopterus annectens, assembly GCF_019279795.1. Lineage (NCBI taxonomy): Eukaryota > Metazoa > Chordata > Ceratodontiformes > Protopteridae > Protopterus > Protopterus annectens. The sequence goes on along the minus strand of NC_056726.1, from coordinate 415,942,612 downwards.
CTTCCACTCACCTATTTCAAAATTACAGCCTTCATCAATAAACTTACAGTACTTGCACATATTACATTTAGTCATACCTTTCCTAGTTGAAAATCCCTGTTTACTACTCTCAAGGAGTTCTTTCAAGTTGCTGCCCCTTTTGTATACTATCTTTGGTTTAATTGGAAGTTTGTGTCTCAATTCATCATCATTAGCCAGGAAGTCCCAATTTTTTAGAATGATATTAAAGATAGCGTTGGAATCTAGGTTGAATGTGCAAGTAAAACTAGCCATGTAGTTCACCTCATTCCTTTCTCTCCCTTCATTAACCACTGTCACACTCTGGGTCGAACACCTCTCATTTAACAGTGGTACATATACCTTCAAGGTTCTTTTTGTTTTAACTTCCTCAAAAATCTCAGTGAGGAAGTCATGAGGGTAACCCCTCCTCGAAAAGAACTGGAATAAGGTTTCACATTCACTAACAAATTCCTCATCATACGTTATCATTCTAGCTGCCCTTACTAACTGACCTTTTACAACAGATTTCTTTTGATGTTTAGGGTGGCAGCTAGAAAAATGGAGGAAGGAATTAGAGTATGTCGCCTTCCGATGTATCTTAGATACCCAGGTTTTCTTATTATAATCTTTCCTAAGGTCGACATCTAAATAGTCTATTCTATCCTTATTGAAGTGAAATGTGAAGGAAAGGAAGTCCGTAGAATTATTGAGGTACCTAATGAACTCTTCGATCTCAGTGTTTGTTCCATCAAACATCACAAACATATCGTCTAGGAATCGAGTGTAGAAGAGGAGCTTTGAATTGTGGTCTCCTTCATTTAGTAAATAGGATCTCTCCCAAGATGCCATGACTAAATTAGCTATGCTCCCACATGGGGAACCCATGGCTATCCCAATTTTTGATGGTATAATTCCTTCTCAAATTTGATAAAATTGTATGACAGGACCACATCAATTAACTCTCCTACCAATTGACTTTCTTCACTAGTTGCTCCCAGTGACCTTAACATAGCTGGTACCCAATCTACTGCTATATTGTGGGGAATAGAAGAGTAAAGGTCTTTCACGTCGATAGTTACAAAGAAGCAATTAGGGTGGAACCCCAAAGAATTAATAGAACTTAAAAAGACCAGGAGTCTTTAGTGATTTGCTTTTCCATTACCACATATTTCTGTAAAATACTATCCAAAACCTTGGCACAGGTATATGTGATACTGTTTCTCCGTCCACCAAGGGTCTCATTGGTGGATCGTTAATGTTCTTATGGATTTTGGGGATTCCAAACAATAAAGGTGTTCTAGGTGTGATTTGTTGCATGTAACTATATGTTTCTCTATCAATACGTGCTTCAATGTATAACTCTTCTATGAAGCTTTTAATTCTGTTATGTGCTGTATTCATCTCACTGATGGATGATTTCGAATAAGCTTCACCATTAAGAATTTGGTACATTCTTGCACTGTAGTCTTCACTAGTCATGATGGTAATGCCACCCCTTGTCAGGCTTCATTAAGGGGACAGGGGGCGCTCTAAGGAACTGTAATTCAGTTCTTTCTTCCGTTGATATGTTGTGGTTAATGTAACCATGTTTTGGATTTTGTCTCTTCAAGTTCCTCAAATCTAGTTCCATTGCTCTCTCAAAGATTACCAGCGTGGGGTGTAATGGAGGGTTAAAAACGCTGGATACATAAAATTGAGACTTCCTGTTTAAATCGTTGCCCATAAGGTGCAGCAAGTTGAGTTTCCTTGTGAACAGTTTCAAGTCTATTAAAGTACTAGCCAGGTCAAAGTGGCAGGAAGGTACAAAAGTGTGTCCTCTGGATAAAAGATCGACCGTCTCACTACTAATGTTGTAGTGGGTGTAATTGAACACCTTAAAGTCACCACTCTTATTCAATAGTATCCTACAGCCCTGGTCAAAAAGTTCCGGGGGGTCCTCATTTTGTGTTGGAATTACCACCTCTTCCTCCTGGCCCCCCTCCTTTTGTTGTTGTTCTGCCCACGAATGTGGGAGGCTCCTGGTCGAAAATTTTCACCCTGGTTGTTACTGTTCATGTTGGCCCCATTGTTGTTATTAGTACCTATGTTGTTGTTTTTGTTTTTGTTATTATTTTTATTTTGATTTTGGTTCGCTATCCTTTCACTTCTCCTGGTCTCAGCTCTAGTATCTTGACTGTTGAGCTCCATGTCTTCATCCCATTGGTCCCCATTTTGATACCTTTGTTCTCCCTCCAGAACACCAGCGACATCTATATTTGCCCCTGGGTCCCTATACGAACACCTATACAGCATTAGGTGTAATAAACTGTCCAACGCTTTGGCAAGGCACGTTAACGAACACCCAGGACACGAGTTTAAATTCAGGGCCATTGACCAACAGGTCAGTGATGGAAGGGGTGGTCATGACTCACTTAAACTTGAAAGGAAAGAGCTCCTTTGGCAATTGAGGGTTAATTCTAACCAGAGACCTGGCATAAATGAAATGTGCTCAATTCAGTGTATACTGAGGTTAAAGAACTTAGAGAGGTAGTAAACTCACCCCCCACCCCTTGTCTAGCCTATTAATAGGTGGATGCTTTATATACATTTAGGCACTTACAATACTAAATATCAGCACACATTACAACTTGTACATTTTGTATTGGATGCATAATTATGTGCAAACTAAGTAGGAAGTAGACCTATTTGCAGCAAGACACATCAATTCTTCTTTTTAAGTTTATTTTTATTTTCATTTTTAGTTGCATGGTACTTCCTATTATTATTATTGTGTGTTTTAACTTCTTAAAGTTGTTTCAAAAAAACCCTGCAATTTTTAGAACTTTCTAAAGTTGCTTAACCTCCAAACAGTAGAGATTTGTTGAAAAAAAAGGGGGATGGTTTTGTACATAGGGGATGACTTGTATTAATTTTGCACATTAATATTGAACAAGTAACAAACACAGTTTTCACCTTCACATCAGTGTTGTTACTTACACTGTGATGGATTCTAACTTCTAAATATTTTTATTGTTACAATATAGAATCAAGCATGTTTTGTATTGACTAGCCCTGGTGGTTGTTTTAGTCTTTACATACTGTTTTTATAGGTTGCAGTTTACTATGCTTGTTTTAATTAGTGAAACAGACCTTTTAAATGTTCTAATTAGTGTTAATTGATTGATGTATTAAAGGCAGCCTTTTGGAAGGCTCCACTGTTTTGCATTCTGAAGAAGTTGAGTATTCACTTGCTGAAAAGTGCATGATACTGAACGCACTTCAAGTCTATCAGTAAATAAAAGGAAAAATATTCCAGCATCTTGTGGAGAGCGTCTTGAATCCAACCAGTGAGTTTTTGGTTTCTTTTTCGTTCATCGGAGCATTGTAAAATCCTGGCGTTCATTATTGCTAATTTATCTATATACCCTGTTTGATTTCATCATTTGCATACATCATGGCTGTTATTAACAGCTCACTATGTGGACATTAGCATGTCATGCATACCATGGCATTAATCTGGCAACCTTGTCATGCTACATGTGTCTCTGAATCATCCGCTCCTAGCACATTCCCACTCAGTGCTCTGGTTCACATAATACTTTGTACTATTTGTTCCTGAATTCCACCCCCCCACCCCTAGTGATTTTAATTAGTAGCATTAAGGATATAAACAAAGATGACATTAGATAATATAACACACATACACATGCAGACATATTATATATCATATATACATCAGCACTGAATTACAGCGACAGCAGCTTTGGTTGACATCTGTTTAGTCAACAAAATTTGGTCAATTACATAGATGGTTGATAGGTGTGTGAAACTGCACAATTCTCAGGGTCAGGAAATATGCTGTTTCTCCAATGTTGGGCAGTCTCAGAGTTTGTATATATAATTAGCAGGGGGCTTGCTCCCCCTATAGAATTAATGTTTTAATATATATTTTTTTACTTTAAGATTATGGCGTTGACATTTTGTGGCTGACATTTTGATGGTTGTCAGGTTTTTGTGATATAAAAAAAATGAGACCACAATAAATCATTTCAAAACTTTTCCCACATTTAATGTGACCTATAACCTATTCAATTGAAAAACAAACAAATCTGTTAGGAGAAAAAATATAAAAAATAAAAAACGTACAATAAGTTGGTTGCATAAGTTTACACACCCTTTAACTAATACTTTGTTGAAGCACCTTTTGATTTAATTACAGAATTTAGTCTACTTGGTTACATACCTGCCATCAATTAAAGTGACTCTGATTAACCCCAAATAAAGTTCAGGTGTCCTAGCAGGAATTTCCTGACATTTACTCAGTTGCCTTCTACAGTAAAAGCCATGGTTCACAGAGAGCTTACAAAGCATCAAAGAGATCTCATTGTTGAAAGGTATCAGTCAGGAGAAGTGTACAAAAAAATTTCCACAGCATTGGATATACCATGGAACACAGGGAAGACAGTCATCAAAAAGAGGAGAAAATATGGGACAACAGTGACGTTGCAAAGAACTGGCCATCTCCCCAAAACTGATGAAAAGACAAGACAAAAATTGGTAAGTGAGGCTGCCAAGAGACCTACAGCAGCAACACTGAAGGAGCTGCAGGAATTTCTGGCAAGTACTAGTTGTGTAGCACATGTGAAAACAATCTCCCGTATTCTCCATATGTCTGGACTATGGGGTAGGGTTGCAAGACGGAAACGTTTTCTTACACAGAAAAACATCCAGGCCCAGCTACCATTTGCAAAACAATACATCAAGTCTCCCAAAAGCATGTGGGAAAATGTGTTAGGGTCTGATGAGACCAAGGTTGAACTTTTTGGCCACAATTCCAAAAGGTATGTTTGGTGCAAAAACAAGACTTCACATCACCAAATGAACACCATCCCCATGGTGAAGCATGGTGGTGGCAGTATCATGCTTTGGGGTTGATTTTCTTCAGCTGGGACTGGGGCTTTAGTCAAGATGGATGGAATTATGAGCACTTCCAAATACCAGTCACTTATGGCCCAAAACCTTCAGACATCTACTAGAAAGCTGAAGATGAAGAGGAATTTCACCTTTCAACACGACAATGACCCCAAGCACACATCCAAATCAACAAAAGAATTGCTCACCAGAAGAAAATTAAAGTTTTGGAATGGCCCAGCCAGAGCCCAGTCCTAAATCCAATAGAAAATCTGTGGGGTGACCAGAAGAGGGCTGTGCACAAGAAATGCCTTCGCAATCTGACAGATTTGGAGCACTTTTGCAAGGAAGAGTGGGCAAATATTGCCAACTCAAGAGGTGCCATGCTGATAAAGTCCTCCCCAAGAAGACTGAATACTGTACTTAAATCAAAAGGTGCTTCAACAAAGTATTAGTTTAAGGGTGTGCACACTTATGCAACCAGCTTATTGTATTTTTTTTATTTTTTATATTTTTCCCCCTAACAGATTTGTTTTTCAATTGAATTGTACAGGTTATAGGTCACATTAAATGTGGGAAAAGTTTTGAATTAATTTATTGTGATCTCATTTTTTTATACACACACACACACTCACACCCACCCACTCATACCTCTCAAATTCTTAAAGCAAGAAATCTGGACAAATCCATAAATAAAAGTGGGACAAAGGCCCAAAAATAGGGACAATTTTTAAATATTGCTCTTACAAACTTTGAAAGTTGATAGAATAACATGTTTTGCATTAGCATGAATTTTCTGAAGGTTATGAAGTCTGAGACTCAAATATCTGTTATTTTCTAACTTCAGTCTTTAATTATCTGCCAATAATTTGCCAGAAAACCACAATTTTATGAAAAATAGGCCAAAAATATGAGGCAAAAATCTGGACATTCTGCAAAAATCTGTATAGTTGAGAGGTATAACCACCCATAAACACTGAAATTAAAGAAAGGAAAGGAAATTCAATAGAAATGTGTAATTGTGTTTATATTTAAGACTAACTCTAGATGAAGTAGCAATGCATATTTTAATAGATTAGAAATTTTTGGCTAGATTAGGTAGGGTCTATAGTAGAAGCCCGAAGATCCGTTCAAGTGAATCGGAATTGAGCGACACCTGTAGCGTGAACTACGGTAACGGAAAATGTCCAAAACCACGAAAAACAAAATGTTGAACTGTCATGTTTGGCCCGTCTGCGGTATAGCTCCGTAAGGTAAGTGTGCGATAGTTATGGACCTTAGGGTTAGGGTGCGGGTTAAGGTAAGTGCATAGATAGTAATGCATGTAAGATTTAGTGTAGGGTTAGAAGTAAGGTTTTGTTAAGTGTATGTGTGTGGATTATTTGTTTTGTTTGGGTTTATCTTTGTAAGGTAAGTGTGCGATAGTTACGGACCTTAAGGTTAGGGTGCGGGTTAAGGTAAGTGCATAGATAGTAATGTATTTAAGGTTTAGTGTAGGATTAGAAGTAGGGTTTGGTTAGTGTATGTTTGTGTTTTATTTATTATGTTTGGGTCCTTAGTATGTAGCTCGTGGTGGTGTTGGCCGACAATGACGAGTCGAGATTTTAAATTTCGCAGTTTATGGGGTTCGGCATATTTGCAGTTCAGGCTTTGTGTGTCGGTGTTGTGGTATTCGCTGGAATGGGTTTTCAGTTTCGTAATATAGACCCAATTAGGTAATATACGGTATAGTTGAGAGTGCAGGAACATGATGCAAAAGACAGCAAATGAAACCTAATAACTGAGTTGTGTTTATGAGAATTAACATATATATATATGTGGTGAGAAAGAGCCTAAGATTATTTGATATGTAAGGGAAGAGTTTTTTATATGAATTTTAACTCTCCTTAATCATATGTCTGACTTTTTTAACAATGTTGGGAACCCGGAATTTGTTTTTTCTCTCAGACAAGCTTTGTACTGCCTTATAGACAGTATAAAGACATTACTACAGAAAGGGCATATCTGGGCAGTGAGGAATTGTAAAGTTTTACTAATGAGTTGCAGATAATCCCCTACTGCACTTGTGTAAACACATAGTAAAGGATGCTGCTTACAACACAAATCACTTTTCATCCACACTTATTTCAGATAACAGCCAGTAGCAAACTTTAAATAATTTATCCTTTTAGCATTTTGTTTTGTGTACTTCCCACGCCCGCCACATCTTTGTAATGAAAGTAATCCTGTTTTCATTTGTACTGCCTTGGAGATACTGAAGTATGCACACTGTCTGGGGAAAAGCTTTGTAGTTTCCAAGGTTTTTCAATCTGCTAGTGAGAATGCTTTACATTTCTTTACCATTTGCTTCCCTCCAGTGGTTTATCTAGATACACAGCTTAAAAGTGTTATTTGATTTAAGAATTTTCCACCAATAATAATTCTACATAGATAGGATTCCTGTACAGTTTATAACCTTAGACATGAGAGGTAGAACTAAGTAATGCAAGATACATTACAGCATAATTTGTGTCTAATTTAAGTTCTTCTCCAAATGTCTCTCCAAATAGCTCTGTGTTCTTATGACACTGAGTTCAGCCAGTAACAGAGGCCTTTAGATTGCTACATTATCTCTTTTGACTGTATGTGTCATCTTACAATGCTGACTCACATAATCCGTGAATGGACAATAGTGAACTATGGCAGGCTGACTTGATGTATGGTTTG